>NW_010196851.1:41232-80280 GCF_000695765.1 Mesitornis unicolor
CCCAGCTCGAGCCCTGTCCAAGCCTCTTTTAATAAAACACCTCATCAGCTGGAAACCATTGTCCTGTGTTTTTTGTTGTTTGGTTTTTTTTGTTATGTTCAGCACTTTTTTCCTCTCAAATAACTAAGCTGCTTTGCTGAACAATTCTTCTTGTTCATCAGGGAAGACTTGACTTTACCCCATTTAATTCCTTCTTCCAGAGGAAAAGAGCTACTTTGTTTTCCTCGCTTTACCAGGTATTATCAATTCCTGGTTAAATTAAAAATAAATAAACCTAAGAAGTTTTTTTCCCCCTTTGTGTAATTACTTCTTGGTCTGAAATGTTATCAGCCTAAAGCAAGAATAAATCTACAGAACCTATCTCAAAATTCATCAGCTTTTGTTTATCTGAAGGTCACCAGTGAGTAGAGGGAAAAAGGCTTTCAGGATGAGAGAATTTAAAGACTGAAACTATTTCCTTTAGAAAATATATTAATTAAGAGGCCATAGTGCTAAACATTACTAAGAAGATACATTTTCTTCCTGTCTTAAAGTTTGCCTACACATTCCACCAAAGGGGCATTCAGTGAGTCTGATGAAAGGAGATGTTTTTGAAAGCAGTAGTGGATAAATGGAACCCAATTTCAAAATACCATGGATGCTGAGAGTTTGGAAGGACCTAAAAAAGAGAAAAAAATTGAAAAAGCGACATACGATTTCAAAATGTGGTCTCGAAAGTACAAACTAGATAGGTTATTTTACTGTTCAGGTTTCTTGCCTTTTCTTCTGAAGCAGCTGGTACTCTTCTCTGCCAGACACAAGTCAATGAATAAGATGATTCATGACAGTTTTGTGTTTCATGTTATAATAATAATTAGGAAAAAATATTATAAATGCAATGCTGAAATGTAATCCCTCAAGAAAGGCCTTATGAAATTAAGGTCTGGAGTCAAGGAAGAAAGTCTCTCTGGCCTCTGATTATCTCAGGGAATTAATAACCTCTGGTATATTTGGCCAAAGTTTATCTTTCTAAAAAAAACTGTTTAAGTTTCTGGCAGAGGGCTTCTGAGTCTTACTTATCAACAATAACCACAACTGGTTGAAAACACATTACCAACCATGTAAGAAAAATACAGTACCAGTAGTAATACAAAAGAACATGAATTAAATAGTAGTGTACATGACTTCAGAGTACAGACAGGCTAAAGTTGCACTGAGTAGAATCATACAATCATAGAATAGCTTAGATTGGAAAAGACCTTTAAGATCATTGAGTCCAACTGTTAACCCAGCACTGCCAACTTCACCACTAAGCCATGTCCCTACATGTCTTTTAAACTCTTCCAGGGATGGTGACTCCATCACTTCCCTGGGCAGCCCCTTTCAGTTCTTGACAACCCTTTTGCTTGAGAAATTTTTCTTAATGTCCAATCTAAAGCTCCACTGGCACAACTTGAGGCTGTTTCCTCAAAAACAGAAAAAGAGGAAAAGAGGAAATAGAGGAAAAGAGACTGACACTCACCTCACTACAAACTCTTTTCAGGTTGTAGAGAGTGATCAAGTGTCCTCTCAGCCTTCTTTTCTCCAGGCTAAACAACCCTAGTTCCCTCAGCTGCTCCTCATAAGACTTATGCTCTAGATTCTGCACCAGCTTCATGGCCCTTCTTTGGACATGCTCCAGCACCTCAATGGCCTTCTTGTAGTGAGAGGCCCAAAACTGAACACAGTACTCAAGGTGTGGCCTCATCAGTGCCGAGTACAGGGGCAAAATCACTCCTGCTGGCCACACTTTCTCATATAAGCCAGGGTGCTGTTGGCCTTCTTGGCCACCTGGGCGCACTGCTGGGTCATGTTCAGTTACTGTCCTTTTGAGCCTGGCAGCTTTCTGGCCACACTTCCCCAAGTCTGTAGCATTGCATGGGGTTGTTGTGACCCAAGTGCAGGACCTGGCACTTGGTCTTGTTGAGCCTCATGCAATTGGCCTTGGCCCATTGATCCAGCCTGTCCAGATCCCTCTGTAGAGCCTTCCTACTCTCAAGCAGATCAACATTCCTGCCCAGCTTGGTGTCTGCAAACGTACTAAGGGTACAGTCAATACCCTTGTCCAGATCATTGATAAAGTTATTGAACATAACTGTCCCCAATGCTGAGCCCTGGGGAATACCACTTGTGACCAGCCACCAACTGGATTTAACTCTGTTCATACCCAGCCATCCAGCCTGTTTTATACCCAGCGAGGAGTATACCCATCCAACAGTTGAGCAGCCAGTTTCTGCAGTAGAATGATGTGGGAAATGATGTCAAAGGCTTTACTTAAGTCCAGGTACTATATCCACAGCCGTCCCCTTATCCATTAAGTGGATCACCTTGTCATAGAAGGAGATCAGGTTAGTCAAGCAGGATCTGCTTTTCATAAACCCATTCTTACTGGACCTGATCACCTGGTTGTCCTGTATGTGCCACATGTTGGCACTCAAGCTGATCTGCTCCATAAGCTTCCCTGGCATTGAGGTCAGACTGACAGGCCTGTAGTTCCCTGGATCCTCCTTTCAGCCCTTCTTGCATGTGGGCTTCATATTTGCTAACCTCCTGTCAAGTAGGACCTCCCAAGGATTGAGGAAATACGATTGAAAGGGGTTTGGTGAGCACTTTCACCATCCCCCTCAGTACCCTTCAGTAGATTTCATCTGGCACCATAGGCTGCATATTGATTGGGTGCCTCTGCAGAGCTAACTGCAAGTGCATAAAAATAAAGACAGCCCAAGAAAGGTGTATTTCTAGCTGGAAAAGTTGTGGAATTTGCCTTAGAAGAAACAGTCCTGTGGTGATTATTGAAACGGTTACAATCTGAGTGATGTTGTTGAGAAATATTTTTATGTATCCTTGCTGTTGCTGACAGTGAGATTTTGCTAAGGCTATGGTGCAATACTTGTTTTTTTACATGTTTTCAAGATGGGTTATATTGTCAGATAGCAGCAGATAAGATTGGAAGGTAGACCAGTAGTACCTTGTGTATGGTTTTAGTATACATTTCCACACCTGGTTTGCTACTGTGAATTATTCTGGAAACTTAAATGTAAGGAAGACAGGGAGATCTGCATTACTAACTTTCTCTCCATGTGTAACTTTTTCATGCTGAGGTTTCAGGTAACCATTCTTCTCTCACACTAACTATGAGAACAATAATAAATGAGGTTCTGACTTAGTAGTTGAGCTCCAGTTACTTGAGTAAACTTGCTTTTTCCTGCTTTCCCCAAGGCTTGGTTTGTCCTTCCTCTCTGCATGAAGCACACATCTGGAGCAGGCAATTTCAAAGTACTTTTATGACTTGCTTAGAGCTCATTGCAAAAACCCCTTGATCCTTGGTAATTTTGTCCCTCCATGTTCACTGTCTTTGTAACTCATGTCATTTTTGCCTTTTGATCTTTGTTTGTTACAGTGGTTGATTTTTCTGAGTTACTCTGTCCAGTACTGGTTTAAGTACTGGTTTAAATTTTGCACCACATTTTAGAATATGATAAATAACTAAACAAATTATGCAGAAGATATTAAAAGTCAACATCAAAAAACTTAGGGATGGGGAGGAGAATAAAAACCAAACCCACTTTCTTTCATCATACAGTTCCATGTAAGGACTTAAGGTAAAAAAAGCCCTTCTCAAAACATTTATTTATAGGTGGCTACAAAATATTCATGGTGGCAACAGAAAATTGAAAACTTTTAAAACACAAAAGTGCAAAAATCTGCTCTGCAAAAATAACAACAGGTTTGGGGATTCTATGCAAGAAAATCATACTTATAAAAATTATCTTCTCCCACCTCCCTAAATCTTCCAAAGGTCTTTCAAAATCTTGCGTGTCAGTATAAGCTTGTAAAACTCTCGTGTGTGGCATTGGTTATGCACACACATCCACATATACATCAGAAGGGGCCAAAATGTTGAACGCAAAGCCAGAATACCTTTGCTCATGTTTCAGTTAATTTGCTGCTCTCTCATGAAATCATTAGGGTTACTTTGGCTTGATCTTCTACATTCAGAAAATGTCTTTTCGAAGAAGAGAAGTAGGACTGTACTGATCCTTGTAGTCTTCAAATGAGTCACCTCTGTTCTTAAATTAATATAGATGGTGGCATCTGTAATTTACACAATATTTCTGTCATCAACAGAAAAGAATGCTAGGATCAGTACAAGGTGTTGAGAATTAGAGTAAACAGAAATCTTTCACAGAGGAATTACATATGTCTCTAGTTTTCATATTACTTTTCCTGGACCTTGTTCTGCCAGTAAGATCTGTATGCTTACATAGCCCAGCAGTAATTATTTCTTTATTTCTGTAGTCATATAATCCCAAGACACCTTCTATCACCTTTTATCAGTGAAAACACCTTTCAAATGGTAGCTAACCAGAAAAAAATATGCCATGTAAAGATGAAACCCAAGTGGTGAATACAGTCAACAGCTGTGAGCCTTTTCAGTTGGAGAGTTTTATTTGGAGCCAGTATTCTTCCATGCAGATGGTTGAGATGGGCTATGAAAATGCATTAAAGTACTTACTGCAAGAAATGACGGTATTAGAAAATGCTCATTATTTGTCTGGAAGAAAAAGAAACAACCTACATGGAATACAAAGCCTTAAACTGTTATGGTGAATAATGAACTATACAGATCAGCTCTAGAAAATGTAGATAGTAATTGTCTGTGGAGAGAGATAAAGATCTCTCTGCTAACTCATTTGGTAGATAAGCTCCAGTAGAAATAAGGCTGGGAACCTCTAGCAATAAGAGCTTAGTTTTCACTTAATGGGAAAAATGCCAATTGTTCCTCAAGTCTGAATCCTTGGTCATTATAATTTTATGAAGAAATGTACATGAAATAAAAATAAGTTCTTCACAGAGAATTCAAGATGCACTGTTTCTATAGGTAAAGAAATAAATGCTCTACAAACATTAACAATAATTTGATGTAGTTTTAAAACATCTCTTAGTGAAGAGTGAAATCTTCATGTTCTCCATACCTTCTTTACAGCACATAAGAATGCCACAGATGATACAGAGCCCTAGAGTCTTTTTTCCAGCTTTAAGAAGATTCCCTTGCAAAAGTCTTTGTAGAAGGCAACTGTAAACTGTGGGAAAACTACCCACAGCGCGGCAAAGATTTCCAATAGCACTGGGTGGCCGTTGTAGGCTACAAAGCCCGAGGCTAGACTCTTTCTAGCTCTTTGAGTAGCCTAGGACCAAGAAGACAGGAATATAAATGAAATCTGCTTTATTGTCCTGCTGCTCTTAGGTTTCAGTTGCTAGCCTACACCTGTTAGAAAATTGCTGGAAGTCCCTGTAGTATGTAATTTGCAGTACTTTTTGTTGATTTTGTTCCATACTATTTTGCCTGCTCTATTAGATAGAACAAATTGCTAATTTAAGCCATGAATATTACTGTAACAAGCTTGCTATTTTTTATTATACAGATTGTGGTTATTGCATCACCAGTTATAAATATGTACTACCTCACATAAATAATTTCATACGTGACCGTAATACAAACATAAGAGGAATGAACGTAGCTATATGTAGTATGCAAAATTGGTTGTGTCTTCTCAGCAGAGGGGATTTGTTCAAGTTTGTTCTGTTTAAAATATGTGTGATTTCAAGGTTTATTCATGATGGTTATTCGGGTAAACATGCCTACTTGTTATACAAAGTGTGTGTAATTTCACGTTTCTAATCCAGAAAACAGGAGCAGTGAGGATTTATAAGCAAAGTTGACTTAGTGGGAACGATACCTTCTAACTCTGGAAAGCTGTTGCTTTGATATATTCTGAGTCACAGCTGCTCACTTCAGTGGTGAAAATCCATTTTTCACTGCTTTTTGCTCCTGTTAGGCCTGCTGAGCCAACACTGCTAAATGAGAACGAGGAGACACCTCTGTCCCATTTTGCACATCATCAGTAGAATTGTTTCCTCTGGTAAGTTCCCATTGAAGACAACAGGGGACCTGGAGGTGTCACAGAGGCATAAATTGAGGTCTGTGGGATTGCTCTGGTGTTGCACTGAAGACCTGAGGCAGCCAGCAGAATGCTTTTTAGATGCGGTTGAGTCTCAGAGGCCTGAGTTAAGGACAGAATCACAGACTCATGAAAACACAGAATCATTTAGGTTGGAAAAGATGTTACAGAAATTGATTTTCCTCTTTGCAAAGGGAGCACGTCTGGTCTAGAGTCATGGAATAATATGGTGATGCCCCATGACACCATTTCGCGCGGTCATTTTTTGTAATACCTTTTTCTGTCTTTTGAAGATCACAGTTTCTTTCTGTTTAAAAATAAAATTATCTCAGTGATTTGCTCTACTTTTTAGTTTGTATTATGTTGTGAAGTTTACTTCACAAATCATAATTCACACAAGATGTTTTAGCTAGAGAAGTAAATCGGTGGTGATAACCATCAATAGCACGTAACAGAATCAGGAATGATGAATATTAGTAGCGAGATACATTATTTTGGTTATGTACCTAGTATTTATGCCAGATTGAATCTTCCTTAGAATAAGTAATTACAGTACTTTATAAGGTAAGCAACATTTTAAAATCTATTGTTTAAATTGTTAGCTGTAGGCTAGGCTGAAAGACAACTCTATACAACTAATTGTTGCTACGACTCAGACCTTGTAACAGATACACAATTAGGTTTGGTTTTCTTTCAAAGCCCTCTCCTTCAGCTCTTATTTTTTTTATAAGAGAGTGTAAAGAAGGGGAAAAAATGCTTTTTGTCTGAACAGTACCATACAGAGCATAGGCAGCTTAAGAGAAGGAAAACTTTTACATGTAATATTGTTGTTTTGAGTGAGAAGTTTATACATGTGTGGAAATGCCTATGTTAAAGAGTTTAGGACTACTCAGTGGTAAAACATACAGTAATCTGTATTTCTTAACACTGATTCAATCTGTAGCTTACTGTCTTAACTCTCTACTGTTCTTTTTCACTGTATTTCTCCTAGAATTCTTTTAATCTTTAACATTTTATTAAACAAAAAAGCCAACAAAACCAAAACCAATCAATTAAGCCTCTGCTTCCCCTGCCCCAGTCTTGTAAAAAGTCATGCTATTCAGCTTAAAGTAATGCTCAGAGAACCTTCGTCAGCTTTATTCTTCTTCTCTTTTTATTTTCCCCACTCTGGTTTACAAATTAAGGCATTACTGTCTTTTGATTCTGCACATTCAAATTCAATTCTGAAATTCAGTTTGAACTGTCAATCCCTTTCACATTACCAATGAAAGAGATTTGATGAGTTGGAACTCAACTTTTCAGTCCTTTGAGGACAAAAGCATGCTAACAGTTCCAGCCTGGGTAGGTTCAGCAATGCTACCAATGGCAACATTTTTTACCTAGCAGCTCAGTCTGACTGCTAGGAACAAATATATTGAAGAAAAACCTTATTTTCATCACATTGTGAGCTCATTTTACCCTTGCTATGCTTTCTGTACAAGTTCAGAACTACAAATTGAATTTCTGATCCTGTTTGAAAACTTGGTAAACTGTTTGCAGTGCAGAATTCAAGATGGGTTTAGACTTTCCTGGATTCTTCTGTCCATCTTCAAGTGAATTGAGAAACCTATGTTAGGAGCATAGCTGCCATAAGGTCCCTTTGGAAGGAAGCAGCTCTGGAGGATACTTTATACTAGAGCAGAGGCTGTGTAACAGCAGAGTTTTTCTTAACTTGGAGGTCTCAATTAAGTCTCTAAAGGTAGGTTAAATTAATTAGTTTTTTAATCAAAACTCAGGGTGTACAAAACGTTTCCCCCCTCTGAACCAAGATATCTCATGGGACGGTTCTCACTTGCTGTCTATCAATAAGGGAAGTTTTGTGAACTTTCAGACTTAAGGCATTTAAACTGAATTCAGGCATTACACCAGTGAAATGGTGTATTGATACCTGCAACTGCTATTTACTTCTTTTTTATTTGTATGTTTATGTTCTTGTGAAAAGATGGAGCATCCATCTACACTATGTACCATGGGGCAAAAAGGAAGCTCATAAACAATGGCTAAATAAGAATCTTGTTAAATGATATCTCTGGGGAAGAGGTGTCACAGGATATATAACTTTGTTTCTTCTTCCTGTGATGTTTTGCTGATACTATGGATGAAATCTGAAATGTACTTTACTTATTAGGACAAGCTGATGAAAACAGTCCAGGTTCATTTTGTACAAGTGATTCTCTGTGTCTTTTGCAAGAAATAGATAGGCATACCTGTGTCTTTTCATTTTGCAAGTGATTTAACATATTACATCCATCAAAAAAGGAAGAAGAGATGGTACCTTTCTACAAAGTAACTTCTATAGAGATAACCAATACTTTTTCATGCACTTTGTCCTCCTAAATGAGATTGTGAAATGGAATAATTGGCAATTGAATTCCTGACAAAGGGTTAGTCTTTTTTTACCCATACATGCTATGGCTGCATGTGAGATTTTAATGCTCTAAATAGACTTGGTTACTGTTCTGAAATAACTGCTATTGTCAAAAGTCACAATTTTATTAATATTGCTATAATATAATGCTTTAGAAATTTTAATTACTTAACATTCTGGAAAGAAAAAACAAGCATACTCTCTAATCACCTTGATCTTTCAGCTCAGATCATTCTAGCTTTAATGAGAATCAACACTTTTGGCATCTTAAGTAATGTAGTTCCTAATTGCTTGTCATTAATGTGGCCATTATAAAATTTTAGGATTATTCCTGGAATCTGCATGTATTAGGATACATGTGAATACAAGTAATGTACTTTGGCAACTTTTATTTGACTTCAGAACCAGTTCCACAGTAATTCACATGGGTGCTGTGGTCACTTCATCAAGTGTTGTCTCTGCTGTGTCTTCCTCCTTACACTTTTGCCCTGCTCCAGTGTGGGATCCCTCCCACGGGAGGGAGTCCTCCATGAACCTCTCCAACATGAGTCCGTTCCACAGACTACAGTTCTTCACAAACTGCTCCAGTGTGGGTCCTTTCCTTCAGGAACAGAGTGCATGGGTCCCCCGGGGGATCACAAGTTCTGCCAGCAAAACTGCTCCAGTGTGGGCTCTTCTTTCCACGGGATCTGAGGTCCTGTTATAATCTTGCTCCAGTGTGGTGTCTCTACAGGGTCACAGACTCCTAAGGGAGCTTCTATCTACTTCATTGTGATATCACAGAGGTGCTACCACTGTCACTGATTGGCTCAGCCTTGGGCAGTGATGGGTCCATCTTGGAGCTGGCTGGCATTGTCTCTATTGAACACAGGGGAAGCTTCTAGCAACTTCTTACAGAACCCACCCCTGTAGCCCTGCTGCTACCAAAACCTTGCCATGCAAACCCAATACAGCTCTTCAGTAGAAAAAATGTGGGAGACATTTGGACTCCATAGTGGCTGTATTTTATTGGAGTCTGTGTATAGGAACTGCATGTGCACTAAACCACCACTTCTTTTTGCCTAGAAGTACTTATGTTCAGGACCTGCCATGGCTTTGGAGGTAAGTCCTGTAGTATACTAAGGAAACAATGAAATAAGACTATACACAACAAAAAGCTACTAGAGGAAAAGTGAAGGTGGCACCATATTCCTGTTGGACTGAGCCACAGCTCTACCTCTGAGAGTGCTGTACATGGAGGGCCAGTCCAGTTAACATCGCTACCTGAGTGCCCTGCCTCTGCTGGCTGCATGTACAACTGGGCTGTTCTTGAAGCACTTCCCAAATGGCTACAGCTTTCATCCAAATGTTTAAGGAAAATTAATTTCAGTTTGCATATTTGGGGTCTGAGTGGCCACAGGCTTGAAGTTACTGGAGAAGAAACCCCACAACCTGTGTAGTGGAGCTGGGAGAGACAACATCCTGCTCAGAAATGAAAGCTAGTGAGTTTCTTCGCTTTTGGTTTTTGTTTGTTTGTTTTTGGTTGGTTGGTTGGCTGGGTTTATTTTCAGAGAAAAGCATCCCAGAAATAAAATATAATTTTGCTCTGTGATTTTACTGGAGTAGTTGTGGGTCACAAGACTCCATTTATACTAAGGAAAGGCAGAGAAGACTATATTCTAGAGATTGGACTTTTGCCGTCACCTCTGAAACCCCACCCTTGCACAAGTAATTGAAAAAGTCGTCGTTGTCAGATATCATCTCCATAGAGAAATAGGTTGCTTGTTTTCCTTCCACAGAAACAACATCTGTTGAATGAAATAAAACAAAGCAAGTGAAGTGATATCAGCCTTATAAATGACATCACCCAGTTATGCTGGTCCTGCATACCATATTTTTATATAGAAGGCATTTGCTTTTAAAATTTGTTATGCATTATGAAAGTCAGATTTTGCTGCTGGGTTCACAGCATGGATTTCAGAAAGTAGATGAACTGAAAGGGTATTTTTTTTTCTCCTTGAAGTCATCAAGTGGGGATCCACAGCATGCTACCACCCTTTAAACTGCGTACGTGCCAAAGTTCTCCTTGCTTCCACCTACACTGAGGCTGGTGCCACAGGATTAAACCTTTGCAGTGATTTGCCTCCAGTTATTCAAATAACTGCAGCCAAAACCTGGGGACAGCTTTTTGGCTTGGTTCTATTTCCCTTTGTATCTACCCCTGCAAGCAACAGTCAGGGATAGCATTCAGCAGTCGCTCAGAGAAAGATACTTTCCTCCCCCAGTAACGATGGGTTAATTCCAACCATTAATTTTTTTAAAGTTACTAAAGTGTGGTTGCAGGCGTTTTATTGTTAACACTGTTATCCCCGAAGGCCACAGATTAGACAGTCTATGTTGGTACTGTCTTTGCTCATCTTGTCTAAGCTTGGGCTCATGAGCTGCACAGAGCTCAGAACGATGCATCCACAGTGACTCTGGAGGTGGGATTTAACTTTAGAAAAGTCACTGATATTTCTGCTTTGCAAACAAGCTTCTTACAGCCTTGGGACTCTATAACCCAACTGATAGCCAAGCAGTCATGTTCAGGGGCAAACACAAGCCCCTAGATAAGAAGGTATGTGAACAGACCACAGGAGAATAAAAAATTGTGGAAGATGCTGGTGGTTTATCCAGAAAGCAGGGGATGAAGGCAGGCATTACCATCCAGTGGAAAAGAGGTGAGAGAATTACTCTGAACTTTAGTTAGAGTAACTTGTGTGCATTGGCCTTTCCAAATGTGAAGCCATGAGCAAGGTGTGAGGAATATGTGCCTTTTCACAGGAATATCTGTGCTCCAGTTCTTTATGGGAAGCTGAAAGACTCTAGAGACTTATTTTTCTTTTAAAAATGGGACAGGTAGTAGAACAGTACACAACACACAATTATCTCAATTTTTTCTGTTCTATAACAGTTTTTTAAAAAAAGTCTGCTGTGGGTCCTTCCCTGACAGCATATGAACAATTATCTGTCAGCTGAAGAGTTTTTTCTCTGCTTGACAGCCAGAACAAAGAGTCTTGAACCAAGGGCCTACTTACCTCCAGGGCAGAATTTGGGGCTTGCGGTTGTATGAACTGTGAATGTGTTACTGATCAGTGCGCATCTGGAAAGCCTTCATCTGGCTGGTAGGGCATGTCTGAGCCTTGGAGTAGACAGAGGAGGATTTGGATTGCTAGGATTTCACGCTAGGATTACCAGATGGTCAAGCCTGTGTACCCACAGCTATCAAATAGCCAAAATAAATTCCTTTCTTTTTTTAAACTTAGTAAAAGTTAAGCAATCCCTTTTGGTTGGATAAACTGCAAAGAAGGTTTTGAAGTTTGTGGAATTAGAATAGAAAAGTCTGAATAGCTAAATAGTACCATGAATTGTCCAATCTGATCATATGTTGATAACAATAAGAGCCCCAAAGCTTGACGTATTGAGTTAAAAAAGGAATCAACCCAAAAGCAGCATTTTGCATCATCAGTTTATAGGACAATTCTCTATTTCCAAATACACTGTGTTTCCCTTTTCCCCTTTTCTGGTCATTTGTGCTGTCTCTTTTTCTCTTGGGCTTTAACCAGATTTCAATTTTCCAGGATTGTACTGCTTTTTATAAAATAAGAGAAGGTGGATGGCTGAAATTAATGGCTTTCATAAGAACATGGACAGAGACAGGTTGAAGGAATATGAATTTATTTCTAGAGATGGGTTGCTTGACAGCCTGGAGATGAGCTTAGAGATGGTGGAATGCAATCTTTATAGTGTAATATTGCTTAAGGGTACTGCTTAGTGTATTGGGAGCTTGGATGTGCAGCACTGAAGACACAGCGTTACTGTAGTAGGAGCTGGAAGAGGTCATCAGTGTTTAAGCCAGATCCCCAGCTTGTGTCAGTGTTAGCAGTGACAATTTACACAGAGGATTTGTTGCCCATCTGCCTCATTACTTAAGGAGGAGATGTAGAAAATGAAACTCAGACACAGAGATTTTTTTTAAAATTAAATTTTGCAAATCTGTTATCTTTTAAATGTAACATGGTGGTGAGAAAAGCCCAACTATTTGACAATTTGTTCGAACCTGTTCCTCAGTTTCCTACCCCACTCCATGAACAGCATGAGGATGTCCATGCAGTTTTTCTGCCTGTGCAGTTCCATATTTCTCTTTTTCTGTTCCCCAAGGCTCTACTGGTTGTGCCCTGGCTGCATGAGCACTTGTAGGAGTTGGATCCTTCCAGCCTTAAATGCTGAACATTGAGTGCAGACTGGACAATTTTTCAGTCCCATTCCAGCTGCTTCTTAATTTAATATCGGGCCACCATGGAGCTGCTGGTGATGAGAACATTAAACAGAAAACCCGCTCATAAGACAAGGTGACATCCTTGCCTGAAGAGATAAATTGTTTATCCCAAAGTCGATGAAACAGTCAGACCAACTGCCTTTGGGAAATGCATTTCAGACTTTCTACTCATGGTAAGGCAGGGGCTGTGGTTTAATGCCCACATTACAATGTCAAGACTTCACAAGGAAGCTCAGACCCTGGGTGTATGTACATGTATTAAGTGTTGAGAAGTGGAGGGATGAAATTAAATGAAACATCTGTCAGTATTACATCTGTGCCCTCAACTAGTTAACTCTTAATACGTTATTAAAGTATGTAAACAAAAAGACCTTCATCTCTTTATTTGGCCTTAAATGTATAGGTGTACGCCATTACCTCTCTTGCTGCAGGGAGGAGACACCCTGCGGACAAAACACACATGAGGGTACTGCTGCCTCCTCAACATCCCTTTGCTTCCAGGGCCTTGTGTCTTTCTACTTCGAGATGGCACAAGCCAGGGGATGACTTCTCAACATTTTGGCTTTCCAATCCCAACCAAACTTTTACAGAGGAATATATAGCACTGAATCTGCCAGCATTAACTTACTGAGTGCTGGCATGGCAGGGAAGCACTAGCAGCAGGAGTGGGTGGGAGATCCTCCAGCAGAGTCCTAAGCCCTGTACTGCCAAGGAAACAGAGTGGGGTTATGGGGAATTAGGTACCAGTGTGGTCTGCTGTCGGGTGAAATATCTGCTTTTTCTGGCAAGAGTCAGATTTGGCAGCTTGACTTTGGCAGCTATAAAGTCATTGGAGCTAATTTTCTGTTGCACTGAACCTAGCATAGATGTTTACCCAGCAGCAAGTGACTGTTAAACCTTGATGCTCAATGTAAAGCCATTTGGCCCTCACTCTACCCTGGTATAAATAATTATGCCTGATGTAAGGCAACAAGAATTAAGACCTCTGATTCTTTTTGAAATACAAGAATAATAACCTGTTCAAAGTATTCTATGACTCATGCGCAACAAAATCACTGGTGCTGGCTACATAGTAATTTGGAGCTAAATTTGATTTTACACCTGCACTTAAGGAAATGTGGTAAAATTGCCAGTGATTAAGTGGAATCAAAAGGCACAATGAAAACCTTATCGTAAACCTTTATCATCTTCTGTTTCCCTTGGTTTTGGCTTACTTCTTTGGAAAGAATAAAATGACAGACTGGGCTTGCTTTAGCATTAAAGAGCAGCTTGCATGGTTTCCCAGACCAGAGAATTGATGTTAGCCTCTCATTTGTCTCTGTAGCAGGACATAGACAACATCTTCACAACAACAGGGAAGTGATCTCCATAGATTCTCTTTTTCTTTCCAGTATATCACTATGTTTTTGCACCATCAGTCTTTCTAGAAGGCAAACTTCCATTTTAGGGTTTTTTTATCTTGTCTGTCTGAAGGACTGTGTTTTCCAGTTTATAAATATATGTTGCAATATCTAATAGTGCCACTTTTAATAAAATTTAACCATCTTCAGTCTTTTATTCTACTCAAAATGCCTTTGTCAAAGGCAATTCAGCCTGAGAGTCAGGGACATCCCAGATTTTGGTTTTGAGTCTTTTTATTAAAAATGCCTTGATCATAACAGGTTTTATCAGTCTTAGAGAGTAGAGCTTTCTGAGTGAGTGCTAATGGCATTTTTCATGACATGTCAATCAGTGTCATCAAATGCGGCTCTGAAACATATCATGATAGAGAAGTCAGTTATTATTGTAGAC
Organism: Mesitornis unicolor; assembly: GCF_000695765.1. Taxonomy (NCBI): domain Eukaryota; kingdom Metazoa; phylum Chordata; class Aves; order Mesitornithiformes; family Mesitornithidae; genus Mesitornis; species Mesitornis unicolor. The sequence continues at coordinate 55,709 of NW_010196851.1, forward strand.
CTTGATTTTAACTCTTAGGTCTTAAATTTAGACTGGTGTAATATTGCTCTTACCCGCATTTCTACATAGTGCGTAACAGCTGTGTATCTCTTACTGCCAGTTTCTGTTGTATTAACATCACCTACATCTACACCTCATACATCACAATATTTTTTCTCTTCCCATTTAGGCAGAACTGTTGAAAGAAAAGCTATTGCAAGAGATGGCAATCCTTCTTGATTCCACTCCCAACCTAAATAACTGTATCATTTAACTTGTAGATCAGATATCTTTGTGTTGACTGATGTTCAGTTTCTGAGAGAATTTATTTAGATGATCTGGAATTTTGGTGCCTTGGTGTCTCATCAGTATTTTGCAATCTACTGCATTGGTGATGTCATAGTTTGGTGTGTTGATGTTTTTTGGGTGAGCTTTTGTTAAATACCAGGAGTGAAAAAATACAATCTCTTTGCATTCTCTCTTGCAGTGATCCTTTAATTCTGCCCTCTATTGACATATTCCTGCTTATTGTCTCCCATTATATCTCTTGATCAGGATACTGGTGTTCCTCTTGTGCAGTCTCATTGTGATGTCTTCTTAATGTAAGTATTTGTACTCCAATTAGTTGCTTCTTAATGCATCCTCATCTGCCACTGTCTAGAGGCCATCACTTTGTTCCAAACCACTCATACCTACAATGTTTCAATGGGGAGGAGAGGGGCATGACAGTGTATGTTTTTGTCTCGTCTTCTACTTCTGTGGTCATAGCTTTTGGGACTGGTTGGTTGCTTATGTACTGTGTTCATCACTGATTTTTGAGATCATACCACTTTGAAAAAAAGACTGTAGTTTAAGTCTGGTATTTTCTTCACTAGAATGCAAGCTGCAAATATTCCATCTTGGCAGGATTTGGGGATCTTTAACTCCAGAAGAGTGATATCTGGAGAATTCAAAGTCCCAATGTTCAGTTAGATATTTGTTCTGTCGGTGTCAGAGGAAACTGGTAGCAACACTTTTGCTGCTTTTCTTAGTTAATGCAATTAGATTGCTTGTCTGGAACTGACTCTCTCAGAGAGCTTTTGCAAGGGTAGCTTTTAAGTCAGTGGACTGAAAATCTGGTTGCTATAAGATGCAGTGGAATTTTTGGTTTAGGGCAGACTTTCTTCATCTAAAGCATACTTGGCTTGAAAGTCATCTTAAAATTACCTCTTCCTTATGGTTTTTACTTTTCACTACCTCTTTGTAGCAGTGGGAGCTATTGTGAGTTTGGATTGCAACACTTTGGCCTGAAACTATTTCTAGTAGTGCTTTTTGGTCTAAATAACACTCATCATGAGACAAATAGTCATAAGGCTATTCCAGTAATGAATTCAGCTTCTTAGACCTCCTAATTTTATACTTAAGATGTAAGGTCTGGTAGAGATTAAAGGTCCATATTCGTTTTGTATGCACTTACTGACACTGCAAACTATTCCCTATTGTTACTATTATTCACATACAAATAACAGCACACTGCTCACACAAAAGTGCAGAAAATAGAAGTGTAGGAAAATCATTAGAAGAGGTATACTGGATGCAATTTTGCTCTCAGTTAAGTCCTTGGAAGCTCATCAAAATTACTGAGGTAAATTGGTTTAAATGAAAGCAAAGCTTGACCCACTGTGATGAGTTGCTGTCACTCCTTTGAATTCATTAGTTCCTCATAAGTGAGTTCAGCTCTGATGTAGTAGTGAAGATCAAGGAATGGCTGCTCAACTGCATGGCCACTCCAGACCTAGCAGTGCTTGGGGTAGCTACTGGCTTTGTGTCCTCTTCCTCTGCCTTGAATCTATCTGGAGCAATTCCACTGTGCTCAAGTGGACAGGCCCAAGATCATGAAGGCATTTGTATTTGTGCATAGAAGACCTACAGAGTTCAGTGGGACCTTGTGGTTACCTATGAATCCCAACTCATGTATAGCAGTTTCACCATCTCATCTGTAGCTTTCTCAGCCTACCTAGATCTGCTTGCAGCTCCCTCTGTATTTGAATTCAGGAAGAGAGAGCACAGACACAGCATCATGCACCTGGTGGTGCTTTCAAATTTATGCCTCTGTGATAAGTTGCAGTTGTTAGAGGGAATGATTAGGTACTAGAGCAGAGCTTCTTAGGACACTCCCTCTTGCAGTCAGGAGAGGGACAAAAAAATGCTATTCCTCCTTTCTGATATCTGGCGAGAAGAAATAGAGGCACTACTGAATGAAATTAAATTAATGAAATGACGAGGCAGTAATAATGATGGCCTGGCATTGCTTTGCAGTTTTATCTGTCACAGTGCAACATCTCTGCATGCTAACTCTGAGCAGCAGTGACACAGAGCCATCAACAAAACTTGTGATGCAGTCAAAGGATGTTTTGGTGTAATTATGTAGCAATAGCATCTCTGTCCATCGAAATGGTCACTCTCTCAGCTGGTATGGTGTGCTTAATAAATCATGCGGTACATTTGCATTTCAAGAGATAAAATCATTGTATGTATTATAGCTGAACATTTACTATAAACATGAACTAGTTCTATTTATAAACAGAAAACTACACATGTAACAGTCTCAATATACTGAAAACCTATTGACAGCAGCTACAGTAAGTTTATTGCAGGGATTTGCCAATGGAGCTTAGCAGAGCAATGTAAATGAGTAATGTTGCTATTACAATATTCATTCCTACAGAGACTTTCATTTCTACGTGAGTTCTTTCTGTCTCTGAGTGGCGTCAATGTAAAATGTAAAATCCACAGTATCCGCAATAACAACAGCTTAGTGGATTGCACTTCAAATATGATTGGAGACTATTCATTTCTTCTGACCATTAGAACATAAAAATTTACAAGTCAGAACTATTGTGCCCTATTTCCTTGAATCTCTCTGTGCACTTTGATGCCATTTCTGAGAATGTATCAGCAAATATAAAGCTGCTTCTATGAGGCCAAAAGAGTATTATAGTGAAGATCTATATGAAGAATAAAATTCAAGCAGTGAACAACAAAATATAAAAAGTAGTCAAGATGTTGACTTTGCAGTCTATTCAATAAATGGTTAGGGTGAACTCAGTGACTCTGCCTCCACTTTCTTGTCCTGCCTCAAAGTCAGTGCTAGGAGCCTACTTACACCAGCTTGCAACTGTACACGTTAAATGCGTGTGGGTCCACAATCACAGCCGTGCATCTGCTGCAGCTCCAAGCTCCTGTCCAGCATACCTTCAAATTCTAGATCTAAACCAGATGTCCATTTTGCTAGTTTGTTGACTGCTTCAGCAGTCAAAGCAGAGTGTGAGTAATTGTAGCAAAGTTTGATGCTGAATGATGAGTCCTTACAGACCTCCAGGGATAAAATAAAAGGATAAAGGAAATATCTGTTTCAAAGACAGAGAAAGCAAAAATGATAGCTCTCTCTTCCCTAAAGTCACAGAACAAGCAACTGCTTGAACCAACAATTGAAGCCTGGGGTTCATGACTCCATTTTTGAGTTTAAATTATGTTTAAATAACATGAGCTTGTGGGAGTCATTAGTCACTTGCTTTTCTTTCTACTCACTTTAGGACCTCAGAATATTTTGAAAAGAAAATAAAAACTATACTCAGAAGGTTAATGAATTAAGTGGGAAGTGCACAGTAATTAAAGAACCTCAAATAAGAATTTGCATTGCACCAATGTTTAATGAACTGTGAAAGATCAGGGGAGTACAGACAGATACCTGAAAGTATGCACAGTCTTCTTTGGGGAATAGTAATAAAAGAAACACATAGGAAAATGAACTCCCTATACCATCTTGGTGAAAACTATTGCTGAAGGTGTTATTTTTGTGAATAATGATCTTGTGTTGGTCATCATAGTTGTCATGGTTTGGTTACATTTTGAAAATTCAGTGTGACCACAGGTCATGCCCAGTAGGCCTGCTGGGGCTGTCATGTGCACCTGACTTTTAACTCACAAGGGTTTCCTGTGTTTCTCCTAACTTTTCTTTACCCTCTTGCTCATCTTTGAGTTTTGATTTTGTAAGGATGGTTGGTTTTCTGTCTCAAGAAAAATTAGACAGTCACTGGCTAGGCTCCTTTTCATTATAATTTATGTGAATCTGAGTCTACACTAGGCATAATCACTGATGAATATTCATGTAATCTAGTATCTTTGAGGAATTGTTATCCTGTTCAATCATGCTTTAAAGCTTGTGATCCTCTTTCCTGTTGATAATGCTTCTTAGCATATTTCCTGTTGCGGAGAGACTGAGCCACTCAAAGATGCTGAGCTTATCTGGTGATATGGGACACTGTGCATAAGTAGGATATGTTTTCATCTCCTTTGAGAGATGAGGCCAATAATATGCCTGGAGTTGTCTCTGGGAAGCTGATAAGATCAAATACTCTGTGATACTTGGGAAAGCAAAATAAGCAGCATACCATATTTTTTCTCTGCTATTAGAGGGCGAGACTCATTCACTTTTCAAGGGAATGTCACCTTCAGCAGCCGCTTTCCTTGTCACTCAATCTCTCCCCAAAAGCAGGAGTCCAGCCATTCTCCAATTTCAAGAATTAATCTTTTGTGTAGGAGGAATTCAGTAAGTGGTACTGAAAGAACTTGCACCAAGTTGTGTCTCGCTCAGCCTAGTCATGCTGAATATACAAAAGAGCCTCTGTGCCCCTTACCTCCAATTGCTCTCCAAGTGGTAACAAAACTAATTGCAGTCTCTGGTTGCATCCTCTGGAAGCTTCTCTGTGTGTGTACAGTGGCATTAAGACCTGCAAACCAAAGCAGGGATTTAGGTTCTCATTTTACGGACCTGAACTTGATGACTAAATATCTATACTTTGGTACAGCACTGTCACCCATTGCACTTAGTGGGACAAAATATTCTATAGTATTATTTTTGGAGTTAAAACAGAAATAAGCTGATCACCCTAAGGATTTTCAGTGTTTCTTCATGTCCTCTGAAACAATATTTTTTCTTTTTCTCTTAGGTATTCTCTGTGATTTTTTTCTGTCATCTTCTTAGAGGGCTCAGGACTTTAATATGATTCTTACATGGGCAAACAGACTGCTTGAAGACACTTGTTTTGTATCTCCCTGGGAATATTGCAATCATAGGTGCAGAAACACGTTTCAAACTTTACTTAACTGATCTCTACAATTCAATATCTTGAAGAAAAGAAGTATTTTGTGGCTACCTCAGTTGTGCTCTTGTATACTTGTGCAGTTTTTGTCCTTGAGGGCCCAGTGTTTAAATGTAAGCACCTTTTCTACAGCTGTATCACAGCACCTGTTTTCTTTGTTATGTGATATACCACTGGTGAGTACAGGTAACTTTTGGGGCAAAACAATTCATCTTTCCAATAGCAGCTGTGCATAAGAATATATTGCAGTAGTATTTCTTAAAACTGATTAAATGAGGCAATACAAAGTTCCTATCTGTGACTGTTGATCACTTATAACTCAGTCAGTGTTTTGTGTAGACGCTTAATCAATGACCATTTGGAGATGAATTGGTCTGGTGTATTTATTCCCCAGGCTTTGTACAATGTCCAGGCACAGGGTGTTCTTTTAGGGCACAGGAACATTGTGTGGGTGATGTGGGAGATGGTGCCAGTGCTGCAGTGTAACAGGAGGGGGCATGTCCAGCTCCAGCCTTCCTTTGGGTACATTCGATTACTTCTGTAAACAAAACAGAAGTTGCTTCTACTTGTGCATTGGTTAAAACAGAAGTTTTTAATGCACCATAAATACATGCTACATAATGGTTTTTTTTTTCTTTTAGACCTCTTAAAGGAGCTACAGCAATTTCTTTCTTTAAAAAACCCCTCATGCTTTATGAAATATTTAATAATGAGAATTTTTTAACTTTCTTAAGCATCAATATTTTTGAGAACCAAGAGAAAGTTATTGCCTGCACAATCAACACTTACAGGTACTCATCTGTCATCTTTTTTTTTTAAGAAGTATTTTTACGTCATAGATATCTTTGAGTCTGAAAAAGTTGATGACTGATGTATACTGGATGTTTACAAAACTGACTTAATTATTTCCTTTTCATTACACACTGACCTATCTTAGTCTTCTGAGCATTTTAAGGCTAGAATTCGTCTTCTTTTCCTGGTATCCATATGGATTTTGTTAGATTTCTTTTGCTGTATTAGTAATCAGATATTGTAAGAACAACATTATTAGATTTGACTTTAAATGTAAACGTGGCTTTATGGTATGGAAACAGGAAAAGAGGACCAATCAGCAGCATGGACTTCTGTTTATGAAGTAAGGCTGTACTGAACATTTCCACTCTCAAGTTTTGCTTAGGAGTTAATAAAAGAAATCACAACAACAACTTCCCCCTTTGTAGCATGATATGTAGGAACAAAGAAGAAATAATTACTTCTTCTCTAATAGTTTTATCCTGGTATAGAAGAAAATTAAATTCCCCACTGTAATGGTATAAAACTATGACCAAAGAGTAGTGTCCATTCCTAGTTCTTCGCTCAACTTATTCCACTCAACCGTTAAGCTCTCAATAAGACATCTGAGTGAATCTGTCCCACAGTAATTGAGTGGCCACAAAGGCACCTCAGTTTCCAAATAAAATGGAAGAGTAGTAGTTGTAAATGTAAGAACATGCTTCTCTGGAGTAAAAGATTGGCATTCAAGTCTATTGAAAAATGCTCTGCCTGTCTTTATGTAGTATGCGATGTTCATCACTTTATTATTTGTGCACATAGAATTGAGACTTGGGTGCTGACCAGACAAGAAAAAAAAGTTGCTATCAGTTCCATTTCAAAATAAATTTACTTGATGTAAAATCTATAAAACTGGTGATGCCAAATATTGATCTCTTCTCCTCCTGTATTTCAAAGAGATTCCTGCCGCCTTAATGCACTTAATATTTTTTTCTTTTTTAATTAGATGTAGCATTTGAAACAAAATTTAACTGAATGCTGAGACTTTTTGTCTTTTTCTTCTCTGCAGTAATTGCATGAGAAAGTGCATAATTAGTCGAACTGATCACAGGACACTGAGCCTGGAGTTTCCTGAATCCCTGCTCTATTGTCAGACACTTGCCTTGGGAAGTGATTTAATTTCTCTGCTTACACTGGAAAGCTGTACTTGCTAATTTCTCAGGAGCATAACACAGCTAATGTTAGCAGAGAGCTGAGAAGATATAACCTGTTCTGCTTAAGCATGCATCCTATGGTCAGATTCATTAGGGCCTTTTCTAGTTTCTAGGTTTCATAGCATTTCTTGAGCCTCTATTTCTTGCCGTGATCTCCCTTGACCAGACATTGTTTTTTCTCTCAAGCTTGGGGCTCCATATTTCTTATTCTTGATGTTATGTCCTGATGGAGTTCTTTCTCAATAGCTAGAGAGGCTATATTTATGTTCTCTTTCTGATCTGGGATATTCTTTTTCCTCTCCCTTGCTTTGCATGCCTCAGGAGAATCCTGCTCTCATTTCCCCAAAGACCTGAAAGCCTTGGTCTCCACCACAAGTCACTATCTGTTAGTTATTCCTGGGCTGTTTTTCTTCCTTCCAACTATTCCTCTGATCTTTTTCCTCATTCCTAGGAAACCAATTTCCAAGCTAGTTATTTCCTCTCTTTTAATGGCCCAGTATCCCTTTGCACATACAGCTCTTCCATGATGGTTTATATTCTGTCACAGTCATCTCCTGACCTAATCCTTCAATAAAGGTGGTAGTACTGGCATTATCAGAAGATTTATTTAACTTTATGTGAATAGCTTTGGCTAGTCACTGACATACAATTTGACCAATGTTCTTCAATTCATTTGTGAAGCAATATACATCACAGTATCACTGTACTAAGCATTATATGCATAATTCCTTAACTAGGACATCACATTCACAGCATGGACTGCTTTTTCAGTCCCAGGAATTGAACTGAACCCAGCTTCTTTTATTATTAATAACATCAATAACTACATCTTTTTTGAGTTTTCTCTGACCAAATATGTGCATAATTTGGCCTCATTTTTGCAAAGGCAAAACACGTCCCCATTCTCTTTTACCTAAAGTATCTATAGTCCTTTTAGTAGTGGGTTTCCTTTATCTTGCCATACAATGTCTCTGTGAACCCGGTCTACCTTAACTTTCATAGTGTCCCATGAAGATAAACCTTTTAGTCATAATTCACAAAGTACCAATTCATCTGACACCCTTGGTTGCCTACAATTCTTCCTTGTGGCTTTCTAAGTTTCCTTTCTAGATGCATCCAACGTATTGTCATGGACTTCCAGCTACTCCAGGCACTGGACTTGTGCTCCTCAATTGCTGTGCTACATCTACATGCTGACTGGGGGGTGATAGGTGCCTTCTTACCTGTGTTGTCCTTTTCCTTCTTTTCGCTATGGCGGAAGAGGTCTCCAGATCCTGTAGGTGTGAGTGATATACTTGACTACATGTATGAAGGGGATCTTCAGAGAAATGGATGGCTCAAAGGTCAAGGTGTTCTTGTCCAACCTTCTCAGTGGTTCATCTTTCCTCACTTGTAAAAACTACATTTTTATACTAGTGGTTTCTCTCCAGACAGGCTGAGTTTCCCAGCTACTTATTCAGTTGTTCAGTCTCAAGAAAGTATAAAGCCCCAACATATCTGAGCCAGCCATAATGTAGGAATGCTTTGCCCCATAAGAACAGATCTCTTGACACAAGGTCTTTTATGACTTCTGATGCCTTTCTTATTGAAAATATCAACTGTCCCCTTGAGTAATTTTCTTTTCTTTCAAGAACTACTTTATTTTTTTTCTCTTTCTTATCTACATTCCTTCAGCACATGCAAGGAATAAATAGCCTTACAAACTACCTGGTCTTAAAGGGCTGTTATAAAGCAAAGTTTAAAACAGAGCAGGCACTGTAGAGTAAATTAAGACTGGATAACAGATTTTGCAGATTCCTAGAGCTTTGTTCATGAGCTAGGGAGAGTACTTTGAATATAGGTTTCTTCTTGGGCTGCTCATTTATTTTACTCTGTTTAGTTTCACATAGAAGTTGTGGTACTCTGTCTAGCCAGCTTACAAGGAAAGTTCTTGAGTTTTCTCTATTACAGAAGCTGTGGTATCTCACAGATAAGATTACCCTCAGCGTTATTAAAAATCTGCAGGGGAAACTAATCTCACAGTAATACCAATAACCTTTGACCGCACTCTTTTGACTTCACTTGCCTTCACTTGACTTCACAATGTTAAAGGTGGTTCATCTTTTGAAATGTGCTTTTTCAGAGACTCAGTAACTGATTCTCTCTATGTTACAGATGAATATACTCTCATCAGTTATTATCTAAAAGAAAAATCTGGACAATAAAACACTTGTGAAAATCCTAGAAAGGCAAATTATTTGAAACACATAATTGTCTGTCTTCTCAGCATGTGCTTACAGATGAACAGATGGTCTACACAGGAGCAGTAGGTCCAATCCTTCCTATAAGCATTAGAGTCACTGAGTACACCCGATGCTCAATGCATGCATATCTGTTTCTGTCAAGAGACCCCCAAACAGAAATACACCAATCTCTTTGGATGCAGCTGCCCATGGCATACCCAATGGGTATGAATCTACCAGGATACGCTGTGGCCATGGTGAAAGAGAGAAAGGAAGTGAATGCAGATGAGAAAGGTAGAACACATTCTCAGTAATTTCTTTGCTGAAAATGCTCTGCGAATATTATCCCTTTCATAAAGGTTCCAATAGCAGCTGAATTGGGAAAAGTAAAGATCTGCTGCAAAGAAGAGGGGCCTATTAGAGGTTATCCAGAGGGCCAAGGTGGATGTCCAAGATAAATGGCCAACAAGACTTGCTCTGGCACAAGACTGGACAGAAAGGAAAATATATTTTAGCAAGTATCTTCTGACCTCGCTCTTCAAATGACTGACTCATTTTTATGTTTTTGTTTTCTTTCACATTAAAGAAACACCCTTTTAAAATTGCATGTTCATTTGTGCCAATTTTTAGACACAAAGGCACAGGCAGGCAGAGGTTTTCACTCCTAAACCAAAATTCCAATGACTTTAACACTGCAAACCCCTTCAGTTTTCCCCTAGTTGAAGCAAGGATTAAGAAAACTCTGCATTGCTGTTTTCACCTTGGTAATAATGGAAGGTTTTCCTTAAAATGACTGTGCAGATGGCTGTCCGATTTATTGGGTCACTTACTTGCTACCATATCATCAATTCAGGTAGCACAACTACATGGGAAAGGAAAGGCAGGGACTGTTAAAAGCTTTCATTGGACGCCTTTGGAAACATAGCTCTTATTGTTCACTTAATACTTGTTTTGTTTCGCACAAGCTGCTCAGCAATGACAGGCTATCTCATGCTCGGCTGCTGCCAATGTAGACCCCCTTTTCCTGCACAGACTCTGGTGGCCTCAGAGAGGAGCAGGGTGGCAGCTTGATAACACGATGGCATCTGCCTCCATGTAGGAGGCTTGGAAGTCATCGCTTTCATGGGAATGACCCTCTGTGATGAAGCGGGATCTGGAGTGCTGTGAGGCTGCTGGAATATCCCTGCATCTGGTGCCTGGTTACCCTGGGTGGGAAGGAGAGAAATAGAAAGCAGATTAGCCTATGTTATCAGACTCAATTCTTTTATTGATTGCCTTTAAGGGATGCTCCTCACTGCTCAATTAACCTGAACATTAGATGTAAATCCTTTTTTTAGACATTTTTAAGCCTGGGTTAGCTGGAAGGCACGCATTTGTTGTAAGCATGCAGGCCAGAGCACAGAGGCAGTCTCCAATCCATGCTCATCTGCTGATTAACTAGGTCCTCCTGCAAGTGGTGTAAAAACATCTTCCCTTCCAGCACAAAAAGTGATCTTGAACATATTTGGGCCAGTAAAAGAGTGCGGGTTTGCTATGGAAATGCTACTTTTGGACTAATTGTCAAGATACATATTGTATGCAACTCTCAAAATGCTTTGAACATGAGACTGGATTGTTGAACCCTTAAAAATCCTCTGTGAGTGCCAAGACACATCTCTCTCATTCTGCTCTGTAAGGAGAAGCAAAGCATCTGCATGAAGGGGAATAAGCAGACTCGAAGCCTCTCTGTGTAGTTTATGTGCCAAGAGCAGGACAAGCTCCCAGACAGCTGGCACGTGGGGTCTGCTCTGCATATCCTGTTTCTGTCTTCCAAGATGGGATGGGAATTAGGCAGAAAGGCCACCCTGGGCTGCTCTGGGCATGGGGAAATTATTAACACTACCACCAGCCTACAGTGCCAACAGTGTTCACATTGCCATGAGTGGTTCAATGAACTGAGTCAGAGATGCCATTGGGGGTAGAAGGCAGATAAAGAGGGAAGTTCTATCCTTTTTATCTTCCTCCTCCCTATGGCCTTTGCTGGACCTGACATCAGACTGGAATCACAGAAGGCCGCACCAGTGCCTAGCATGACATAGCATTGTACAGTGCACCTTTTCGTGGACAAAGCATTTAGATAGTTGCTATATAGTCAGTCCTGGTTAAAACTCACAAAACTTAAACCTTATTAATATTTAATATCTATATGCAAATTATAGTCAGCCAATTAGTTTCCTCTGCAGCTTCAGCAGTCTCCCAAGAGACTAATGCTTAAGTACCTTAATTTGTCTTTATGACAAAGGTGAAAGTGTTAAAAGGAGCTTTAATTTGTTGTTTAATTGTCCTTTCAGGTTTTTTAGGAATCACTTGAAACATGATCAGATGAAATGTGGTTACTTTCCTTTTATTTCCTGCAAAAGACAATCGAAATTTTAATACTGAACCAAAAATAAAGCTTGCTAGTATAAGTAGGTGGTCTTGCTTTATTGGCATACTTACGCCCACATACACAAGACATTTCGCTCTTTCTGTAACTTTAAATCAGCTGCAGTCTGTAGCCAATACATTGGCTTATTGTATGCAATTGCCTCCTACATATATAGATCCAGAAGTCAGCTGCTTACTAATTACTACTGTAATTTTTTTTGGTTTAGCTCAAAAGTTGGGCTTTTGCTCATTTGATGTTCAAGGTTATGACGGTCCTTTTCTCCCTCATCAGCTCTGGAGCAGTCTCAAAACGTGATAGCATAGGATAAAGTATGTAGCAAAATGATACTGTGATCAAACAAAGCTAAAGTTCACAGATTTCATCCTGAAATTGGACAGATGGCTTAAAAAAGGAACAAACCAATGAAAGTGACTGTTTTAAAATACTTCTTCCAACTAGTGTAAAAAGGTATTTGACACACACCACACTTAGATGTCGCAGTTTGCTGAAAGTTTCTCAAATATCTGACACAGTGGGAAAATTGACATCATTTTTTTCAATACTTCATTGCCGTTAACACCACAGAGCAGGCCATAGCCTGTGGTTAAAACACTACTGAGTAGTGTGGCAAGTAGCAAGGAAAGACTCCACTTACCTGTTCCAGCAAATGTGTTGAGGTATCTTCATTAACAAGCTCAGACATTCACTTTGAGGACTTGATGTTAAAACTCTGCACCAGCACTTTCTGCCTTTCTAATGAGACCCATCCTCATTAAGGAACCTCTGTTCTTCCCTTGCCACCTGAACTTCACTTTGCCTCTGCTGAGCACTATTGACTGATTACAGAACCGACACATTTCAGAGTTGCAGTACCCTCCTCCATTTGTTTTTAAGGGCAGTAAACGCATTTGTTAAGCAGGTGGCGCTTTTATTTGTTGGACTGTTTGGTTTTTAACCATTTCAGAAGCACAAGTAAAGCACTGCCAGGTAAGGTGCAGTGATTTCTCACAGATTCAATGCTTTGTCCTCACATGTCACTTATAACTGCTTGAAAGGTTGCAGTAAAATATCTCACTGTGGACAGGTTATGTGACATCCCTTCTGAATAAAGGCAGAACAGCTCCTACATACTGACAATCTATACAGTCCAGGGGAAAGAGCCATCACTGATGTACCTTGTTTCATAGGAGTTAATAAATTAATGTCAAGACTGGGATAAAAAGAATGCATTTTTAAATGCTATGCCATTTTGTAGCATTTTTTGATATTTCAAGTAATTCTTCAACTGGTAAATTATGCCCTGTTATCACCTATAATTTCTCCCTTTTCTTTAAGGCATGATGTCACTTTTTAGGGTTATACTTGGACTTGCTCAAAATATTGTCAGTCCCGGTTCAGATTCAACCTGACATCCCAAATGCAATGAGGTTAGTGGTTTCATCATAGCCTCAAGTGCACAGTAGTATGCTGAATAAACCCACACATATAATTCTGCTAAATTTGGACTGTAAGGGGGCCCTAGCTCTGAGTTACTATGGAAACAGAATTCTTCTTTTCTTTCAAAAGAAATTCCCCTAGGTTTAGTAGTGTGAAAAAATTCTCAATATTAGAGCTCTGCAATGTTTCCTTCCATTATCCTTTTGTGCCCACACTTTCTTAATAAGAGTTTAAAGATGACTTTTTTGACTTGTCCACTTAATTCCATCACTGAGTTTTCATGATATTTTATCAGAAGGTAAAAGCAGTGCTCTTCCTCCAAAGCTGCTTGGAGAGCTGTATGTATGAGTGCTGATGATTTAGAGCGGGCTGTGCACAGTCACAGTGCTGAGCATTGTGTTTGCTCTTCATGTGGTTATGTAGACATAAGGAGGAACCTCTTTCTAGCAGGCTATCACATAGAGATAAAGGCTGAAATCCTGGCTCTGCTCATGACATTTGCCATTTCACCCTGGTCTGGGGCTGAAAGATTTTATGACATATCCCAGATAAAATATTTACAAGATGGGAAACCAGAGTGCTTGGCCAGGATGGCAGTGAAGAGAGAATCATGTCATCCACAAACTGGACAGAGAATTGGACAGGACAGTACTTTTTCCTGAGACTATATTTAAAAGAAATACTTTTTGAGAAGCAGGTTTAGGAAGGATCATGGGGAAAGCTGCATAGCAAGAGAGCTAAGCAAAGCATGGACGAAAGGTGACATGGTACAGAGGAAGGCAGTTGAGGAACACTTCTCGCTCTTGTGCCCCGACAATAACAATCAAGTCCAAGTGAGGAGAAAAAAGTGAGATTTTCCAATTTAATCACAGGCCAAACTAGCCAACCCTTTCTAAGCTGTTACTAGGTTTAACTTTAACTTTATATTAAAGTATAAATCCATTAATTCTTTTTCATGGTCTTTCAAGCTTTTCTCCTCTCCAGTAAAGATCACTGGGCATATGTTTTTAAAAAGTTGTTCTGTCTAAGTAGTGATAGACATTCTGATGAGAAGTATTGAAACTCTCTTTGTATAGCCCAACAAATCTTCCAACAACAATTGTTTATCCTTGTCTTGAAAAGGCAGATTTGTAAGGTCATGCAGATAAAAAAAGGGAAATGAGATTATTATAGGCTTGCACTCCATGAAAAATTGCCATGCATTCCAGTGAATACAAAGCAAATTATATAGGTGACACGTGGAGCAACAGTGTATCCTGGAGAGAACATTAGCACACATACTTTTTAACGTGAAGAGCATTGAAAATCTTTGAATTGCATATAATATGAGACTGCAGAGCCTATGGCAAGTTTGTGTGTGCTGCTGAGGGTACCTGCAATGCCCAGAAGTGTCTGGTGGAGACCTTTCCTTGCAGAGTGCTCAGGGGACACAAAGCCAGTAGAAGTAGCTCTACCTCTAGCCACTGAAGTTGCTTCAGAAGTTGCAACAGGTCTGTTATGAAGCATGAGAGAGGCACTGTAGGTTAAATCAAGGTCCCTTTCTCTTGTTCCTCCTCTAGTATATCGTACAATACCAGTAGTGAGGACCATAATAAGCCCTCCTAACTCCTTAATGCTTGTCCAAGGCTTAACTCCTAGGCATGAATGCCCACACCGGTGTCCTCTGTGTCATGGGAAGACACCAGACATAGGAGGATGGGAATTTGAGCCTCATACAGTGGGTTTCAATTACCTGAATTTAGCTGAGGCATCAGCCCTCACCCTTTCTGAGGACTCTACCCATTACTAGTTTCTACAGCTGCAGGCTGACTATAGCAGCAACCTTCAGCTTTGGCAAAGAAATGTATTGTGAAATTCGCCTCTTCCACCCTGCCCTAAAACTTGTTGCACTGTTGAATTGATCGAGTAGAGACATTTGGAGAGATTTTCAAAGGTGCAACTGGTATGTAGGTGTTGATTTCTCATTTACTAATGCTGGTGAAAGACACCTTCTTGTTGTTTGTGCTGTTGGTGTTATAACAGCAACAAGGTTTAGGGATTTGAGGTCTTTCTGACTCCACTTTGAATACAGTTTCAAACAGTATTTGGAGAGCATAAATCTACAAAGTGACACATAGACAGTTCTGTTCCCTTGCAGTATTGCTATCACTCCTTTTCTCTTATGGATCAAGGCAAAGAAATCTGCATTAGGAAGGCTGTGCAGTAACCCTGGAGAAAATAATAGATTTAAGAAATTTAATTATTGTAAAAAATGAGAGTGGTCGTGCTTAAATGATACACTAGAGATAATGGACAGTCTCTGTCTATGGCAGCTCTTAGTTTTATTTTGAAAAAAGAGCAGAATTGTGTTACAGTTTTCCATGTTGCCAATTTATCAGACAATTGCAGGGGAAGACAAGCTTTAATAAAATGATTATACCTCCTTTGAATTTACTGTTCTGGATATACTGGCTGAATCCTCCTAAACAAGGTTTTATTAACCAGAAGCTGAAAAGACATTGTAGTCATAGATTTGTGGGTGGGTTTTTTTAGCAATGACACTACTATGGCTGTTTGAAATACCATGTATACTAAATTGACTTTTGAAATTAATTTCAGGGATATTAACTTCCAATAAGTGCATAATTTAATTTTGATTCAAAAGAGTATTGATGTCACCAGGAACTACCTAACAGAAGATTCGTAGCGCAGTTCTTTTGGGCTGCTTGAAGCTTATCAAAGTGGTTGGAGGAAATCAACTGCATGCTCACCTATTTCAACACTTAGTAATTTGCAAAACTTTTGGTGACACTGTTGCATTAGTAGCAATTCTAGTATATTGTCCCCTATGGATCCTTTCTAATACATTCTTAGAAAATATTTTGTCTGTTGAAAAATTAGGGCTTAGTCCTAGAAGCTTTTGTGGGACAGAAAACCTTACCAAAGGGTATAGATACACCATCAGCAAGAGCAGTGTGTGAATAAGGAATATTGCCAGGCAGAAGTCACTCAGAAGTAGGATAAAATCCTCATTCAGAATCCATTTCTATGTTTCCCACTGAATATTTTCTACTAGGTGTTAGAACAGCATTGTCATTTCAGCAGTGTACACTTCTGTGTATGGCCAGTTGCTGAGCTGGACAGGTGTGCAAGAGTGACTGTCCCTCTAAAAATGGTGTAAGTCACAGCATGTAGAGCAGACAGTGACCAACAGAACAACTAGTCAGGCTCCATGGAGATCTGCAAGAACATTTCTGACTTTCTCGCAGCCAGATAATGAGTAATTCACTCGTAGTCACAGAAAGGCTGTGGCGAAGGAGAAAACGAACCCAACGCCTGAGGATTACTTGGATTAACTCCTGAACGCAGTCCAATGGCTTCACCACATAACCATTCTTCTTGTTTTCCACTAAGTATAATTTACACATGTTTTCTGTTTATTTGGCAGCAGTTCTTGTTACTTTGTAAATATCAAGTTTTGGACAAGACACCCTGAAATCAAGTGTAACGTGCTTAAAAACCTTCAGCATAGTGACGTGATTGGTAATGGGTCACAGGACGGGCCTGATTCTCCCCTGCATTGTGCCAGCTGTGCAAGCACATCTGGAAGCATTGGAAAAGGTTGAACTTCCTCAGAAACTGGCCATGAGGAGGTGTCAGAGCCCAGAGAAAGGTTCAAGATCTTACTCTAACCTCTCATGCTTTGTTCTTTAGTTAACTCAAAACCACACTGAATGGGCTTTAAAAGAAGGAAAACACCCCTGGAGACTATTCCCGTGTTTCTCAGTTCTCATTCTCCCCTTGTTCTTCTCCTGTGATGCTGAAACCAAGCTGTCATTCAGTGCTTTACTGCTCATATTGCCATAGCACCCAGGGAGCCTGACACATTCATCAGAAGAGCACAGTACAAGCACAGATCAGAAGGCTGTCTCCTATCCAAAGACCTTACAATCAAGGTGAAAAGCCTGGGAAAACAAAGGGAGACAAGCTGATAGATGGGGAACAAAAGAAAACATGAAGCTGATGTTGGCTAGGCAGTAAAACCAACATACAAGCAGGCACACCTGGGATTTTAGTATTTTTAATACATGGTGGGGGAAGCATGTTGTTTCAGACAGTTTAATAAAGAAAAATGAGTTATTTTGCAGGTGTCAAGGAAACTCTCCCCAGCATTAGATGCAGTGTGGGAAAAGGCACAAAAGGTTTATCTGAACGTTTAGCATTGGCCAGTCAGGAGGAGAATCTCCGTCAGCCACTGAATTGGAGATAATGATGGAGGACAGCATGCAGAGAGCGTTGACAGTGAAGACAAGCCTCTATTAGATACAGCAGGGAAGTGAAAGCCCATGCTGGGAGCATGGAGAGAAGGATGATATGGTCAGATTGATGAGCTGGAAAAACGATCTTATGACAGCATCTAGAATGAATATGAAAGGGCCAAGTTAGGATCTGTCACGGTCAAAGAGAAGATAGCACTTAAAGATGTGATAAGTTTGGAAAAATGATTATCAGTATTGATGGCTAGCACAGACTTCACCTTTGAGACACTGCAGAGAGAGAGTTTAACAAGACAAGGGCAGGGAAGGAAAAAAGATTTCAGAGATAATGCAGTTCTCTGAATTCACTCAAAAAATCAGTAGCACATTCAAGAGCAGGATTCAGGGCGGCTGAATTCCAGCACAGAGGTCTGCTTGTTGGATCATCCATTGCTCAGAAACAGCTTATTTTTGTAGCTCTGTGAACTTAGTGTGAACTTTGCATGTTTTCACAATACCATAATTTGCAGAGCTTCAGACTGAGAGCAGATGAGTCACATTGTTTAGGCAGAGAAGGATGTGCTACAGAGCCACTTCTGCAGCACAGAAAATCTCCTTCCCCTGAGGACGAAATCCTCTCTCCTCCCACAAAGCAATGAGCACATTTAAGATCTCCACATCGACTCGCAAATACATCACTTATTTTGGCATTTAATTTCGGCATGACTGCTTAAAGATAATACAAAGCTTTACAGCTGTCGATATTTTTGAGTGACAAAGACAGAACTGAAACTGTTACTCTCTTTTTCCATTTCAAGTGACAAACACAATTTGTATTAAGTGTTCAGTGCAACTTACTGCACTGCAACGAGAAACCTTTCCAGTTTGCTGTAGCCATATGGCCGTGCAGATGCAGGTTGTGTCTCTAAACGTGTTCATGCAGCACTAGGCACCCTTAATCCTCAAACCAGATCTTCTACACTCATTATTTTGAGTGATATTTTAAAAAGTAATAGGAGAGGATGACATATTTAACAGCCCCTTTAAGCTTCAGTACAGCGCAGCGATTCAAGCTGGTGCATTACTTTCATCTGTTCCCATTGCTTCCTTACAGCATTTTCCTCTTAAAGAGAAGCAAGAATTTGCCAAGGAATTCAGCTTTGAAAGTAAGTTTATCTTTGTGTGAGCAGGGGGAGGTCAGGGTCAGGAGCAAAGCTGATGGTTCTGTGTGCGATTTCACTCCATCCTTTATGTCCAGTCAGCTTTTACTCTCCACTTCGTGCACTGCCCACATCTTCCCAATGACACACATGGTTTGAAGTATCAACCAGCACAGATCTGTCATCATCAGAAACCCAGTCACTATGCTCAGCCTCTTTAAAAAGATTCTGATGCTGCTGTAAAGTACATGAAACAGCTTCAGTGCCACAAATTCAAGTTCAGAAGAGGAAGAAGTAGCATTTCCTCTTTGGGGTAGGGGAAATTATGGTTGGAGAGGTCTATTTTAAGCAAGGACAGAGGCCAAGGAGGAACACTAGATGATGGACTCTAGTAAAATGCATCTCTAAAGGGCAACTGTTAGATGTCTTCCTCCCTCTGGATCATTCCAATGAGTTTTTTCCAACATGAAGATGATGAGGAAGGGGCTAAACCTAAGCATGAGCAGTAGCCAGTTTGTGCCACTTGTCTTTCAGGATCAGTGCCTGCCTTGCTTTAAATTATCAGTACAGACACAAACACACTATCCATATCATTATTTAGACAACTCCATCCTTGTATCTGTTTGTTTTCTTGCTCTTGATCCTCCAGGTGAAAGGTTCTTTCTGCTTTTACAGTCAGAAATTGAATTTCCAGACTGAATGATTCATAGTCAGATTATATTTTGTGTCTTTTTTTCAACTTTTACTTTCTCTACAACTTCGAAGTTTGAAACTCTCTTGTTTGAAAAGACATGAAAACAAATGTGTATGATCTTCATGAGGTCTTGCCAATGGCATTGGTATTGCTCTCTTCTCTAGAACTGCCTTGCTTAGTGTTTGGTAGGTCTACAATTACCTTCCCACAACATTTCACGTTGGAGAGTCACAGTCTATACCTGACAAATACTCCATTTCCCCTTCTCCTGCATTTTAATCAATCATCCAGTGACTTACAGAAGTCTTTATATTAGTCCCTAAAATCTTGCTTTCCTTTCAAAGAGACTTTTCTTAATTTGTATTTTTATGGTGAAAACCCAATGAGAAGTCTGAGTCATATTCTAAAATACAACATTAATGTTGAATGCAGTGTACAGATCAAGTAGCATTGCTGAAACAACAACCTGATTTGTGGAGGCAAGAAAAACCCTAGGAGGATCACTGATTTGTAAAAAAACATAATGGGTAAAAAACCCAAACAAAACAAAACAAAACAAAACAGATGAATGAGTAAGCGTAGGAAAAAAAAAACAACAGCAAAAAACCAGTTTATTTCCTTGCTATTTTATACTTTCCTGAGCTATTATTAAGAAAGGAGGAACATGTTGCCAAAACACATGAATAAAATAATTTTAACTGTTTTTAGAATTCTACTGTGAATGCCCCATAGGAGCATTTTCAGGAGCAGCACGTGTGTTGACTATCAGCACATTCCTCAGCTGGCTAAAGTCACTTCTCAGGACACGTCACTGGCATTACAATGACCTCTCACTGTGTCCTATTGCTGTATTAGGTTATCTACTCTATGCTTCTGCCAGCAAAGGATTGCTGAGAGTTTATGTAGCTTTGCATCTTCTGTGTGACATATCCCAGGGGCAGAAGGAGCATCAGGATAACTTTGGAGCAGCTTGAATGTTGTTAATTCCCATAGACAGAAGGGAAGGATTAAGTGCTGAACAAACCTCAAGGGGCAGAAGATCAACCTGGTATAACCTAGCAGGAAAAGTAGTTCTCCCAGTGGAGGGGAGCATTTGTGGACACAAATACATGAGGAAGGTCATGAAGTTAACAAAAAGGCTGCTTGCAATGACAGCTGTATTAGTTCATTCATGTTTCTCAGAAGAGATTTTATTTTCAGATATTTGTGAAAAGCAGGGGAATGCACACTAAACATCTGCTTAGCAGCAAACAGTAGGAAGCTACGTATAGGACCACGAAAGAGTAGAGAGCTATAAGGGTGAGCAGTTGGATGATGGGTTGGGCTCAAAGAGTTATAGTAAATGGGGTTACATCAGGTTGGTGGCCAGTCACCAGTAGGGTCCCCCAGAGCTCAATTTAAAGGCCAGTGCCCTTTAAAGTTGTTATAAATGATCTGGACGCAGGAATTAATTCTATATTAAGTGAGTTTGCCAATGATACCAAATTAGGAGGAGCTGTGGACTCCCTTGAGGGTAGAGAGGCCTTACAGAGAGATTTGGATTGACTGGAGAGCTAGACAAACAGTAACCATATGAAATTTAACATGAGAAAGCTCCAGATTCTTCAGCTGGGATGGGGTAATCCTGGTTATACATACAAACTGAAGGACAAGAGGCTGGAGAGAAGCTCTGTGGAAAAAGATCTGGGGGTCTGGGTTGATGGCAAGTTGAATATGAGCCAACAGCATCCCCTGGCAGCCAAAAGGGCCAACCATGTCCTGTGGTGCATCAAGCACTGCATAACTAGCTGGTTAAGGGAGGTGATTGTCCCAGTCTACACCAGTGTAGCCCCACCTTGAATACTGTGTGCAGTTTCAGGCACCTCAATATAAGAAGGACATCACATTATTAGAGTGTGTCCTGAGGAGAGTGACCAAAATGATGAAAGGCCTCCAGGCCAACACTTACAAGGAGTGGCTGAGGTCGCTTGGTTTGTTCAGCTGGGAGAAGAGAAGGCTGAGGGGTGACCTCATCACAGTCTACAACTTCCTCAAGGAGGACAGTAGAGGGGGAGGTACTGATCTCCTCTCTGATGGCCAGTGTTAGGACATGAGGAAACGGAATGAAGCGGAGGTTCAGATTGGACATTAGGAAAAAGTTCTTCACTGAGGAGGTGGTTGATCAGTGCAACAGGCTCCCCAAGGAAGCAGTAATGGTATAAATTCTATCAGAGTTCAAGGAACATTTGGATGATGCTGTTACTCACATGCTTTACTTTTAGGTAGTCCTGTGAGGAGCAGGGAGTTGGACTCAATGATCCTTATGGGTCCCTTCCAACTTGAGATATTCTCTGAATCTAAATAGGGCAGAAGAGTAAATAAGCATAATTACAGGTACTAAAGAGATTGGTTTTCATCAGAAATATTGCAAGAAAAGCTTAAGAACTCTTGACAATTTTGTTTGATGTTAACCATTCTGTTCACAATAAAATGCATGCTATGGTTCCTTCTCAATACCATCATGTTTCCATAAAAAACACACATCAAGAGAGAGGTAGCCATGACCTTAGTTTATAACAGTAACCACCAACTCCTTGTTCATGTTCCTGTAGTACCTGATTATTTTGTCTAGGTCTTAGTACACAGATGCATTAAAGGACACAGAAGAAGATGACCAGCAGTCCAATGTGTGGGGTGTGGGTTTAGGACAAGAGTGCTGGGTTAAGCAGGTGCTTTCTGCCTGTGGTTTTACCTTGACCAAGTTACTTGGCATCTTTGTACTTGGCTTCCCCACCTGTAAAACATCAGTAGCTCCCAACCTCCCACTGCATGATGAGGATCTATGTATTCACACAGTATAGTAGTGAGATCAAAATTGTTATGTTACATAGGTGTCATCCAAGTGGCAGATTGGCTTTGCCGTTACTGCTGCACTGCCAATAAAAATCTGCCAGAGTCTTCATTTTATTCTTCATCATTAACCATTTGAGAGTTATCAGATCCAGTCATAGACCTTTTATTACTGAGTTAAAGCAGTTCGCCAGCTTTAAGCACAAGGAATTCACTGTGAATTTCTATTTCTTAGTCTTCAAAACTGACACCTGGGGGAAAATAGTACTTTTTTTTCTTTGGCTTTAAACTGTGAAAGTCTAAGCTAAAAATTAGTAAGAGATGGGGAAATTAGGATCCTCCAAAGGCAGACTCTCTTTTAGACTACAGTTTCATTTTAATATTACATTGCAACACTGGTTTAAAATGCAGTACGAGGTATTACAACATAGTAATTTACATGTGGAAATAAACTGTAGAAAAAATATTTGCTGTTAACAGTTTTATCTTTTTGAGACAAAAAGATGGTAGGTGTAAGAGAAGTCAGAGAATAAATGCCAGATTGACTGTAAACTAATATTTACCACAGTTCACTGAATACAAATTATTTTCAGTTTTCAGTGTTTTTTAAATCCAGTTGTTTCTTTAAATGAGAAAAAGCATTTAATCAAGGATATTCAATGAATTCTCTGCATTATAAGATCAGGACACATCAATATTTGAATTCTGAACATGCTAGTGTGTGTTATAATTTGGTTTCATAAGCTGGATCTTATCTATTAAAATAAACACATTAATAAAATGTGGCAAGAAGGATATGAATAT
Organism: Mesitornis unicolor; assembly: GCF_000695765.1. Taxonomy (NCBI): domain Eukaryota; kingdom Metazoa; phylum Chordata; class Aves; order Mesitornithiformes; family Mesitornithidae; genus Mesitornis; species Mesitornis unicolor. Next base: position 78,605 of record NW_010196851.1, read on the forward strand.
ATGAATATAAAGCTATGATAGACATTTTTCTGTTGCAAGCTGTTTATTTCTGGAGATCAAGTCTTCAAGAAGATTAAACAATGCTGAAGAGATGATTAAGTCAAAAACCTAATAGGCACAGGCTTAAGAAGTTGCTGATACAATAGAGGAATATTAGCAACGCTGCAAACTAGCACACAGAGCCAGACTGTGATGGAATCATAGAATTGTTTAGGTTGGAAAAGACCTTTAAGACCACTGAGTCCAACTGTTAGCCTAGCACTGCCTAGTCCACCACTAAACCATGTCCCTAAGTGCTACATCTACACGTCTTCTAAATATTTCCAGAGATGGTGACACCACCACTTCCCTGGCCAGCCTGTTCCAGTGCTTGGCAACCCTTTCGGTGAAGAAATTTTTCCTAATATCAAATCTAAACCTCCCTGGGTACAACTTGAGGCCATTTCCTCTTGCCCTATTGCTTGTTACTTGGGAGAAGAGACTGACCCCCACCTCGCTACAGCCTTCTTTACCTGGGCCTTGTATGGGTGTGCCGTAACATTGCAGGGAGCCTCCACTTCTCTTGGTGTTCATGTCCAGCATCTGAAGCTTGCACTCCACAGGGGTAACACAGGGTGATCCTGTTGCATATTGGTACAGGAAGGGCAAGAAGGGCTCATGGCTCACCAGGCTTCTTGCCCTTCTCGGGACTCTGTGAAACCAATGGTGTAGGCTTGTGATGAAATCCCTCAATCTGGTGCCTGCAAAATAGCAGCTATGAGGGGGTGGAGACCATGCCAAGGGGTTCTGCAGACCTGTTCTGGGGCTGTATGTAAGACCAGTCTTTGAAGAAAAAGGAATGGCACTGATAATATTTTGTCTTTTGTATTCTGCTCTCCCTTGGAAGCACAATATTTTGATTTGTTATTTGTGAAGATTTACAACGGTGTGTCATCCTGCGTCGTGCCTATCAGTCAGTGCACAAGGAGCACTCGGCAGTGAGTTTGTCATTGGGACATCTGAGGATCCCTTTCCTCATTCAGCCACAGCCAGGGCAAGAGCTAGCACTCATAATTTTTTATTCAGAAGTTCCTTAAAAATGGAGAAAACAGCTTGAATAATTCAGTATAGATTCAAGGGTGTACCTGCTGGGCTTTTTTTCACCTGTGGTTATTAAAAGCCTGGGGGAAAAACAGGAAAAGAGGTTTTCTATAATTAAATGTGTTTACTTTGCCCATTGGGAGTTCTTTATGTATTGTCACTTTCACTGCATTTAATTTGCAGTCCTGATCATAAGAAATCAAAACCATACATTTACCCTCAGAATCAAAATGAGAGACTTTTGAAACATTAGACTTTCAGATTATTACATTTGCATGCTATTTAAGAGTTGGTAGGATGCTTTCATGTCACATTTTCAAGTTTTTCCCTTTAATCAGAAGATCTAGAAAAGTTGTCCTTTGTAGGGTGAAAGCCCAAAATGCCTCAAAAAATCAGGCATTCCCAAGAGCTAGAGTTTTAACAAAAGCATCAGTTGTTACTAAAACCATGTAATATTACAGGTGTCAGAAACTCCGATACAGCATTAGACTGTTAGAGAGCTTAGAGGCATCACTGCAAAACTGAGAGTCAGTCCTGGCTCTACGTTAGCAATTCAGAGCACTGCAAAATCACACAGAATCACAGAATCGCTTGGT
>NW_010196852.1:0-381 GCF_000695765.1 Mesitornis unicolor
CAACTCCTAACATTCTGTGATTCTGTGACAGACGAGGCTTGCAGCTGCCTCTCTGAAGTGGACTGTAATTCTCATGCTTACTTTTTTTGTCTTGTTAAAAAGCAAAGTGAGAGTGGTGTTTTCTCTAAAGCTTCAAGGTAAAATTTCATGCAGAAGCCCTAGAAAAGCAGAAATTTTATTTGCAAGGGCAGAACTGAAAATGCAGATGCAGATAAAATCCAGTTTCTTAAGGTCAATTCCAGTCACTTTGAAAAATCTGTCACTAAGTCCCTCTTTTGGGGCTTCTACATGAAACATTATCCAAAGTGGTTCTTCAGGTATTTTCCTGGCAGTAGCAAATATGCATAGAAGGCAGAGCTGACCAAAAATGATGCTCTGTCT
>NW_010196852.1:406-10925 GCF_000695765.1 Mesitornis unicolor
GGATTTTTTTTCTTCTTCTCTGCTGCTTTAGTATAAACTTATTCCTTTAAGCAATTAGTAAGTCTAAACAATTGCAGCAGAAAATTTTATATTTCCGGGCTTGAATTTATTTCAAACGAAGTACAGAAGTTTTGGGCTGCCCTTGTCTTTTTTATAATTTAATGCCTACAGAAAAATGCTTTTTAATACTTGAAACTTGAGTTTTCTGTAACCATCTGTCACTGACTGTCTGATAGCGCTTCCAAAACTGCATGTTTAACTCTATCATCTCCTCCGTTACTGGGCAGTGATCAGCTCCCCCTCGCAGTTTCAGTTTTTGGAAGTGCCAGATATGGGTAGCGCGAAGTAGTAGGTGCTTAGTTGTTCTGTAGCATCAGAACCAAAGCATGACTGCAGAGCGCTCAGGTATGTCTCTTGCTGACCCTAAATCCAAATAGGGTCAAATCTAACTGCAACTGCAAGATGAGGTTGTTTGCTTGCTCTTCAAGCAAAAGCTTCTGAAGCTAGCTAACAGTTTTGCAGGTGTTTGTTAAAATGAATGCTAGGGAAAAAACTTCAAAGAGTATTTTATGTTCTCTAACTGTGTACACACTGCATTTTTTACTATCCTTTGTGCTACCCAAGAAAAACAGTTTTTAATCTTTCACATGAACCCTGTAAAAACAGGAGCTGATAATTGTGTTCTGGAAACTGCTCAAAACTCTTGTGTCAACAGCTTAATTTTGAGAAGTAAAGCCTATTCTCAAAGTGTAAAGGATGGCCGGATGGTGCAAGTTCCAACATTACATAAAAATGAAGAATGAAGGGAGTGTGACCATAACAACTTTCAAGGCTGAAATAGGAGCTCAAATGCATAGATTGCCTCAGTTGCCACAGCGCAGGGAATACTGGTCTAGCTCAACAGGATACCGCAGCGTCACATCTCAGGACTCGCAGTGTCCTTGCTGGGAGGAGGTTCACTAACGTGTGAAGGACAATATCCTTGCAGGGTTCCTCCTGCTGTTGTGCAGTCATAGCCTTTCTGCCAGCACTAAAGGACCTTCTGAGGACAAAACAACAGTACTTTCTCATTCGTAAACAGCTTTTTCTTTTGTTAGTGGAAAGTTTGTGCAGAACAGAAATTACAACTTGGGACCTATACATGCACTTAAAACCACAGATGATAGACTGGTTCTCACCAGCCAGCTCAATCAGCAGACAGAAGTGTGTCTGCCTTAGGCATACCATTGATGTTTTATGTTGTACTCAGTGGAATAACAAGAGAAGTGTAAATCAGATCAGAATACACCCGTAGTGGCCTGCCTGACCCTTCCTCATCTTTCACATTTCCTGCAGTCACTGGAGAGAAATGAATATGAGTTAAGTTCCATCTGCTTATTAACACACCAGATCGTATGATGAGGGCCTGCATGTCTCCCTGACAGGAACATGCTGCTCCAGTTTCTCCAAGAACGAGGCAGATTCCTGGGTCATGTATAACTCCATGGGGTATTCTCCCAGAATCACCACTATCCTCCTACAAACCTAGACGCACAACCTTGCATGGCTGAGGAGGGATTTCACAGTCTAACTTATTGGGACAGACAGTACTAAGCACAATAATGATGAGCTTGGTCCTGCATAGCTAGAACTCCCATTGGCTCTGGTCATACAGTTATTACAACTGTAGACATTAAAAATGCCACTTCTCTAGAACTGGTAGTATTGGTCTGAATGTCCTGGCAAAAGTCCAGGCTCCTTCAGGTAGGGTTTAGTGTTGTCTAATCACTTGTGATGCAAGTCCTAAGTTCACAAATCTCCACCTCAATACTTCCTCATGGAAGAGGGGGTCAAGTGGTGAATATTCAGTCAGTGCAGTGTCCTTGCATTTAGTCCAGCATAAGAGGCTGATATTTTTTTGACACTCAGTCGTCTCTATCTATGTGGGTTTTTGTTTGCATTGCCTGCTGCTGCTCTTCTGTTTTTGTCCTTAGTTTTAGATGGTAGTTCACCATCTTGTTCTCTATTAAAGTAGCTTTCCGTAGACCAGAAGAGCAAGATCTTGATTCACCTTTTTTTGATACTAGCTAGGAGCCTTAGGAGTCCCACCTGGAAAGCCTGGGAAATACAAGCTTGAGACTGATAGTTTTATTCACAGGAAACATTCAAAGTGAATTGGATTTTACTATGAGCAGTAGGAAATATATGTCAAAAATGCTGGCTTGGGTTACCCTTTTTCTACAAGGAGTTGTCTAGATACTGCTCTTTTGGTTCCCTCTATCTATGAAATTCTTGGCCATAAAATCTGTTGATTCTGTATCTTTCAGTTCTATCCCTCTCAGTTACTGGAGGTGGGATTATGAAGGCAGTGAGTAGTAAATTACTGCCTATGCCATTAGAAATGCAAGTAACTGCTCATTTAAAGCAATGTCCCAGTGTTATTGAAAGGAACATCTGCTTTATTGTGTTCATGATTCAGGGACTACTTAGAATACCCTATGCAGACTTCTGAGTACCCAGATGTACCAGAAATAATCATAAGATATTACCAGGCAGCAAGGATCACATTATCAGCATCATGTCAGAGTTGGTGTTCAAGAGGATTTCTTAGCTTCAGAATTTAGATGGAAGTGTTGATGGGAGAGGTACGCTGTGTACACCAGGGACCTGCAGGCACCTACAAGTCCTTGTTGCTTTTTGCAGCCTCACCTGGGACCTCCACCTACATACCCCTTGCCCACGGTCCACCTGGCAGGCATGCCTGCACCCTGCCCTGTGCCTTGCTGCTTCCCAGGTGAGCCCCAGACCTGCCCTGTCACCATGTGTTTGTTTGAGGTTCAGCACTGTCAAGGCACCTGTCCCCGTCGCCACCCCTGCCTTGCGCTCTCTGTTTGGTGCCGGGTAGGGGCACTGCCCCACCTATGCTGGGGCCACCCTCAGCTGCCATCTTGCCTCCGCTCAGTGAGCAGCCCTGCTCCGTGAGAGAACAGGAGGTAACAAAAAGCATTTCCAGACATGTTTTTTTTAAAAACATTTATTAACACTAACATAAATGCCACTTTAGGTATCCCCTTGAAAATTCAAATATCAATACTGTGTTGCACGCAGTTTACAAGAACACCAACATTTTCATGTGTTTTTCAGAAAAAACACACTAGTCCAGACTATAATTTTCTTTTTTTATTAGCTGAGTGGCAACTTCAAAACCAGGAGGTCTGGTTTCGGTGTTTAAGGGTAGGATCAGAAGTGTACTTAGCAGGCCCCTGGAAAGAAAGAAAAGTAAACTTTAGTTCTTCTAAGTTTGCAAAGTCCTTTAACAGCCTTTTAGTCTTCAGTGAGGCTGTATCTACAACCTTCCTAATCACAAGGTGAGGATGGGGATTGGGGTGCAAAAGTTGATGCTTGCGTTGCTCTGCATTGCTGTGCCTGGTGGCACAGCACTTGCGCAGCCTTTGCTAGCCCCAGCTAGCCATGAGTTCTCAGCTTACATGAGCACCTAAGGCATGAGCCCACAAACCATGCGCTCTCCCTCTGCTACAGCAAGCGATACAGAGGGCCATGGGACAGGGATGTCCCCACCAGTCCTATAACCTTGAGGGATAACCACCTGCTCTGTAGTGGAGGACTGGCTCACACAACTCTATATAACATTTAAAAATGCTAAAACAGTACAACTTATGTTGCTACAGTTCTGTTGCGTTTGCAGCAGGTGTGATCACCTGATCCACAAGCTGCCAGCGCAGCCGTTTCAGTGGATTTGCTAATTAGTCCAAAGTACCTGACTGAAGCACCGGCTGGAACTGGCCAGACATGCAGATTTCTTCCTGCTTCTGACGCACGATGCGCTGAATGGCTGGGGGGAGGCCACGGGGGTTGCGCGAGAAGATCAGAGAGTAGCCGTCATCACAGGAGCCATCCTCCTTTAGACTGCGGCAGGCATAGGTGATGGCATAGTTATCATAGTCTGTGTCAATCACCCAGTAATTGTCCCCTGAAAAATCAGAACACACCTATTTGGCACAGTGGGCAAAGCAGCGCAGAAGTGGACCTGGTTGTCCTGCAGGGAGACACTTCACTTCAGCACAGGGCAGAGATAACTGCCCAAAAGATCCAAAGTCACCACCCACAAGTCAACACCACGAAGTAAAGAACTAGGGCAAGCACTGGGCATCTTGAGACCATGTTGCTTACCATGATGCTCAGTGCATTTTCACCTTTGGTTTCTTAGGCTAGAAGTATCAGCAGGACTAGGACTTTCCAGATTTTCAATGAAAAAAAATTGCTTTGTGTTTCTAGGTCAAGGGAGGGAGGCGGGGCATACAGATTAAATTTTGGCCATAAAGATTATATTTCCTATATAAGAAGCCTCAGCAAAATATGTCTTCTTTTTTCCAGCCTTGCTCAACTAAGTGCATTTTGGTGTGGCCTATCTGCCGGTACTAAATGAATATACCTCTTTCATGCAATTGCAGGCCAAATCCCGCCCAGCTTCCACAGCTGGATTCCCACAGCTATGGGAGGCTTGAGCACAAAGTATGGGGTGTACAGGGTGCATAAGCTCATGTGAAGCTCAGCACAAGCAGTTTCTGCAAGGACTCCAGTTAACAGCTCCATTCTGTTGAGTTCTGCTGTGTCTGCTGAGGAGAGCTGCACCTTGCTGCTGGAGTGCAGATGTGGGTCCACATGTCACCTCCCATCAGCTGTGAGAAGTATGAGGATGACTGACCCCCAGCAGCTTTATAATGCCCACTGTGGGGCCCAGAAGGTATTGCTTCCATAGGATCAACACCCCACTTGGCTGTACAAAGCTTGTGTGCATGGCCCATTGCCTCTAAGTTGCATCCTCCCTGTTTGTCTATGTAGTGTATAGGTGGGGTCTCTGGGGAGTCTCTGCATCCTGTCATTTCTCTGGAGATAGATAGCACTGCTTGGTTAAAGCTTCACCCCCCAAAAAAGATGCTTTGTCTCCACTTGGAGCAATATGAGCTCACCTGTTTTTTCCCAGCTTGTATACTGAAGCACACAAATCTAGGCAGCTGTAACCTATTGACCAGCACTGGGGGAATTTCACTTACCACCACTGGAGAGGTAGCTGGCCAGGCCCTGGTAGGTCATGTACATTTTTGCTGGAGTGGTTGGGTCAGGTACTGTGTACTGAGCCGCCCTGTCCGCCCCTGTACGGACCAGCCATGTCGGCACAGATCACCCAGAATCTGCAACAAAATCCATGAAACTGAAGGTAAAATCCTGCAACATGTGAACTTCAAATGGGTGTCACTTACTCAGGACTTGGTCAAGAACCAGGATATGCTTCAGCACAACTGCATCAGGCATGGGCATGGCCCTTCTTAATGCAAAGTCACTGTTTGTCATTAAGTAATACATATCTGTGACACCCCCTCATCACTGACAGTGCATTGCTGGGGCAGTGCTCTAATGCTCCTTCAGCTCTGCAAGCTTTTTACTACTCATTTCTGTACCGGCAGACAGCTGCCAATCAAAATGCCTGCAAAGCTTCATTTGTCCCAACTCAAAATATCCTGGAGTGCTGTCCTGTTAAGATTTATAAAGTTCATAGCCACCTGTTCAACTTTATTATTCATGCAGTTAGACAATTTTTGGTAGTTAACACACAATAGAACTAGTGCTAGCCTACTGAAAGCTCCAGATTTTCTTTTTACACCCAGAAACTATTTAATCCCTGTAATTCCTCATAGTAACCATGACCAGCAGGCAGAACTCTTAAGATTCCTTCCATCTGTCTATTCAGGCATCACAATAGCACCCAAGAGTTAACCACATGTTTTCCTCAGAGGTCCATCCAACACTGTGTGGAAAGATCTGCAGAAGTAATGCTCACTTAACGCCTCTCCTTCTCCTGGACGTGTCAGTGAAATGAGAGCTGTCCTGCTCTCACAGCCCCACTGGCTTCACTAGCTCCTCTCTCTTGGTTGCAATTCATTTACCTAAACACTCCATTAGTTATAAACATTTGACTTTATGCAATAGTTTTGTGATGGACCCAGACCAGTACCAGGCTGAGAAGTAACCCAGGACTCAAATGTGTCTAACCTGTGTCTTGTACTATATTAACTTGATTAAGCTTTCCTTTTTGATGAAGAAAACCCTGATGTGTTGTGTGCTTGAGACAGATCACCACGCATGTCCTCCTCCTCTAGTACCTCATGGCAGCAGGTAAAAAAAGCTCACCCAAAAAGCTTCACTCGGCCCTTAGAAGATGCTGTCATTGTGCCATCTTCCTCCACAGTGTATTCAGCAGAGATGTTGTCCTGAAGGAAAAGGCCTTCTGGATCCTTCTTGGCCAGGGCATACCATTTTCCTGCATACTAACATGAAAGAATATTAATATCTGGATTAATCACCATGGCAAGATTAGCACAAAAGTACTATTGGAAACACAGTTCCCTTCTAACTACCCATTGCCTGGCCTATGGAGAAAGTCTGAATTTGGAGGGGTATGTAGCAAACAGGTCCTGCTATGCCATCTGAAGAACCCTTGCTGCTGTGGGTCTGACAGCTCTCCACTTCTGTGTGCACATACTCATTGTCACATGAGACGTTCTTGTTAGTGACCCTGCACTGAAAGCTTCTTCCACCCTGAGATGTCTTCTATGCTCCTTTGCTGGAGCATAGGTTCAGCCTGAGCATGAGGAAAAACGGTTTCACTGTGAGGGTAACAGAGCACTGGACCAGGCTGCCCAGAGAGGTTGTGGAGTCTCCTTCTCTGGAGACATTCAAAACCCGCTTGGACGCGTTCCTGTGTGACCTGGTCTGGGTGATCCTGCTCTGGCAGGGGGGTTGGACTGGATGATCTTCAGAGGTCCCTTCCTACTCCTAATACTCTGTGATTCTGTGATTCAGGCAAGTTCTTGCCTTTTCCCATTCAGGCCCCTGCTTTTCCGTGGGAGATGCCATCAATGGAACCAAATTGCAGCCACAAGGACCTCTGCAAGCTGGCTGGAGACACTCTTGTGGCAGCCAGGGGCCACAGTTGGTCTCTGATGGTGAAAAGGGTCTACTCAGTGAAGCAGAAAGTGATGGCTCTGGGCACTATGAAGAGAAAAGGATGTGCTGGGGAGACAAGTAACAGAGGGAAATGAAAGGACACTAAAAGGAAGAAAATCTCTAGGAAAAAAAATGGGTCCCTGAAAATGTACAAGCAGTATGTAGTAAAATGAAAACAGGATCTTAACAGCTGACTGACAAGACAGGAAGACTCTCAAAAGCTAACTTTATTATTAGAAATATTGAGGAAAGCAAAACTTAGCTCTGTTAAATGTAATTCTTCAGTGAAGCTAATGAGATCAGTTGGCAAGTTACAGGCTGAAGTCTGAAACAGAGGCTGTAATTCCCAAATACAGGAGCCTGAGAAAAAAACCCTTGACTTTTTAAAACTGAGATCTTCCCAGAGCTCTCCCCAGATATGGATTTGTTTCCAGCAAAGCCAGTCTTGTACAGAGGAAGTGCTGGCCCCACCCCAGCTGCAGGAGGAAGTGAAGTTTGCTGAAAAACAGTCAAAATAAGTGCCGGCACACCTATCTGGACCTTTCCAACACCACATTAGTCCTGATTTCCTTCTCAGAGGCAAGCAGACTGTTCTGTTCAAAAAAGAGTAAGAAAGATTCTGTGTTCAGGATACTCAACTAGAAAAAATTCCAGTTTGCTATGACTCCCAAGAATGGCTGGTGGATGCAAGGCCCCCAGGGCATGTATTTGGGCTTTGTCTCCGGTGGGGATCTGAATTGTTTCATTCACAGGACCATGCAGATCTGAGATCTGTACTGAGCTTTGAGCTAACAGAAGGTGATGTCTAAGAGAACAACATCCCTGACTCTCAAGGCCAGTTTTACCATAAATAACACTCAGGAGGTTAAACAGTAGTGAGAAAAGTGAACTACAGGTACAGCATCCAAGAGACAGCGTACAAAAGCAATTAAGGTGAAGAACTCTTTTAGATTAACACAACCCTGGATAAACAGTTTACATATGAACCTTCTTCACATATACTGTTGAAGTAACCATAATTACCCTTTTTGGATCAAAGTTGTCTTTCACAGAGAAAGACTCCACTGCACAGGTCTGAGCTAGGCTATATTCAACAGTGGAGAAGACCAAGGCCAGGAAAACATACTGTGCGTATTTCATTCTGCAAGACAAAAGAAATCGTGGAGTTTTATTTCATGCAGTACATGTGGGTAGCTAGTGCTGTGTCTACAGATACATTCCTCTCATTGTAAAGCTAATTTATTCCCACTCTGAGTAGACTACCAATTCCACTGAGAAACCACTGGGTCACTTTGGTGCCTAAATCCAGCCAAAACTGAGCACCAATGGCAATTGCTTTGCAAGAGCGTTTTGCTCGCCAGTAGTAGTATTGCGTTTCATGATATTTTTACATTATAAATCAAACCAGACTCTGGATAAGGTTGGTAAGAACTTATAAAAATTTGAAATTTAAAAAAAAAAACTGTTTTCACAAGAAGAATGATGTTCTGATGAGCTCTAGTAAAGCAGAGTAGGTTGTAAGGGTGTTGTTCCTAATTATTTCATGGTGAATGTCCACTTTGCTTTCAAGCCAGCAAAGCAGTGTTCTTTATGACCAGTGCTCATTACCGAAACAGTCTCTTCCTAGCTGCCTACTCGAATGGCAAAATACATATTAGTGTTGTCTGCCCTCAGACCATTCTTTCTGCAAACATGATAAATAATACTCAATTTCTAGAGGCTTGATCTGCCGCTGCAGCACAGACACAAGGCAGCCGTGGCTTTAGTCGTTGTCTTGGGTGTCTCATCTGCACCCCAGCATATTTTTTTCTCACACTTTGAGAAGCAAGCACCTGCACATACATTCTTGCAGAGTGTTTGACTCTGAATACCTGTTCTCATGCCAAGATAAAACACAGTTACCTGGAACTTGCCTGCAACATCCAAGCTGAGCTACCAACCCAGGCCTTCCAAGCACCCAGGCAGCTACTCTGTTCCCAGATGCTGCCGTGCAAGCTGCACATCCCTGCTGCAAGAGACGCTAACGCCAGAGAGAGACCTACCTGTTGGTCTGGGCTGGAGTCGCTGAAGATCCCCGAGACTACTCTGCTTCAGTCTGTGGGCTGCAGTCAGCAGGAGAGTTTTGTGTCAATTGCCCTCCAGCTGCCTTTAAATAATGAATCTGCAAAGTCACTAATTGGTTATTTTTGCTCGTGTGCCTGAATAAAACGCTTAATCTTGGATAATCCATTATGTAAAAACCAACAGTAATCCTCACACTGGTGGGTCTAACTGCTATACTAATACAAACACAGCTTTTACATAATGGAAAAAGCTGCCCAGAAAGCTAATAAAGTCTGCTGATGTGATTGTGCGACACCTTTGTCTCATTGAAGTCTTTCTGCTTCTAACACGTGTTAGGAGAATAAGCACAGAGCATTATCCAAAGAAACTTATGGACTATACATACTCATCTGCATAAGCACATGTTCATATGTGATAACTTGGACAGGGTAGATACATAATTAGCTCTTCCAGTATCTGCATCATCAGATTAAGGTGATCCTTGCAAGAATAGAAAGATATTATGCATTGTCTACTGGGGGAAAAAAAAGGTGCAAAAATAAAGATTTTGCCTTCCTGTTCACATCAAAATCTTGGAGTCCCTAGTTCTGCTGTGCACTAAAACATCTTTGTACACTTTCTTCCCAGCTCATCCTGTCAACATTTCCAGTTACAGAAATATTATGGCTCTCTTCTTCCTAAGATCTTCCTCCTAGACGTCTTCCATGGGAATGTAGTAAAGCACAAAAAGATGATAAGGCAGAAATGTCTAGAAAAACATTTTTGGTAGCAAACTGTGCCTGCTACTCTTACAATTTCACCAAATGCCCAAAGAATTTCCACAGCTGCAGAGGCTGCCCACATGCCCAGGCTTACCTGGGAGGTGTAAGACTTAAGACACTCATCTAGGAGTTGCCCACACTGGCAGTTACTTCTCCCGCTAGGCTGCTGGGTGCTGGCGAGCCTTGGACATACCCACCAGGGATGACTCCATAGTTCAGCCCAAGCTGAACCTCCTGGTACTGATCCAAAAATCTTGGACATTCAGAGTGAGTCTAAATAAAGCCTTCTGCATGTGTTGGACTTGCTGCAGAGATCTCTTACAGCCTCTTGCCCAGGAATTCTTGAGCAGAACCATGCAATATCACCCTGCAGCTGATGTGAACTGTGTTGCTTTCCAGGCAACTTGTTTAGGGTTGCCCATTAGCTGGGAAGAATGGTCCTTGCTTGGTGCCAGAGGAAACTTTGATTTGGCCTCTGTGCAGCTTCTATTTAGATGTCAGAGGAGACAATGATACTTTGCGTGTGTGTGTCTGGCAGAGGGACTGAGCGTACCCAGTTCATGCCATCTGTATGGCTTCAAAGGCAGCCTGGGCATGTTCACATGGGGGTGACCTGCTGGTGACTGGGACAGGGAAGAGAGAGCACCCACTCCAGGCCAGGAGTGACCAGGAGCAAATGTCACAACATG
>NW_010196852.1:10947-22140 GCF_000695765.1 Mesitornis unicolor
CAGTTCCATGCTCTCCCCAGCCATGGTAGGGCCACATCATCACATACCGCACTCTTGTCACTGTATAATTGGCTTTCTCTGGGGCAGGTGGAGTCCTTTGGGGCTGGGTAGTGTTATGCACAGTGGCTTTTTCTTCTCCCTGAGCATTTTGGCTGGGTTTGTCCAGGGACACCAAGACCTGGAGATATAGGGAGATGGCACACACCCAGCTGCTGAGACGATGTACCAGGTGCTTCACGTCCTGGACAATGTGAATCTACCCTGTCCTGCCTGGACCCCTTGGCCTAATTTTCTAGAAAGATGCCAAACAGCTGTTTGCTGAACTAATCCTTCAGCTACAGCTGTCTGCTCACCATATGTACTGAGCTCCAGGGATAAGCAGGGTCCCTGAAAGGATTGCACAGGGCTGGAGGTCTCCAGCACCAAGCATGAAGATAACCAGCTCTGTTAATTCAGGCACAGCTCGTTACCTAGGGCCTTGCACACACACTGTGCTGCCTGCCTTCAGTTCCCCTGGCATATGCTCTTTTGCTTTTGTCTTCTTCAGCAGCAGCATTTACTTCAAGAGAAGAAAACAAAAAAGCACCAGAAAGCCCATTTAATTTCTTTAAAATGCTTGACCACTTACAGAGTGACATAAAAAGTAACTTCTTAAACTGCTTTTTTGAGGTCTAAATGCCCGCTAGATTTTCAAAGGACTCCCAACACTGAATTTGAGTGTAGAAGTGTGCTTTTCCACCCTGATGGGGATTTGAGAGAGAACAAACTGCAGTGTTTTCTGCAAATTAGAAGGGCTTCGAAACGCTTATCACTTCATCTGTTTCCAACAAAACAGATTAGTTTATGTCCGTGTGAGACATAGGTGACACTCGAAGCCATGCTTAGGTGACCACTTAATCCTATGGGGATTAGAGACATGCTAATAATAGCTAATCACAGCACAAGATTTTGCTTGGTGACCATAACATCTGTCACTGCATTATTTGCTGTTTGGAGAAAGAAAACAAAATCAAACTAACCTTCATTTTCACAGCATTATGGTAGTTTGTGTTGAGCATCGGAAAAAAAGAGAGGCATCAAAGTATTGAAGCAGTTTCCTGGGTCTGCTAAATATGAGGTACCATGAAATGGATATTATAAATCCAAGATAGATATCCAAGGACCTCTTCCAGACTTTCTCATCAAAATTGACTGCTTTTTAATAGAAAATGTGGCCTGATCAGATAAAAAAGTATTCAGTGTGCTGGACTCACCACAGGAGTAACTGGTAGTTTTAATGGCCTGCAGTAAAACAGGTATGCAGATGAGATGATTAATTTTATCTTCTGCCCTATCCTACGAAATACAGCAGCAGCAGTTTTGGATTTCTTACCACTAGCAGCCCCCCTCCTTCTGCCTTGTTACTGGAATAAGCATTGAGTAAACTGCTCTGGGAATTACTGCAATTGCACTGCCGGCTCAGATTTAGCAGCATGTGCTAGCTCAGCAGCCGATGGCACAGTATGAGATCTCTAAATAACCTCCTGCATTGGGCATTAAGTTCCCTGCTGTCCAGCAGGCAACCAAGTTGTGGGCTTGTTTAACAGGGTGCTGGAAAACAACTACACATAGATGTGTTTTGCATTGCCCTTGACAGCTATTGTATAGTGGTTATTGCACCATAAGTCTGGAGGATTTCCTGCTCTTGCTTTAGATATAATTCGTGCTGCTGAGGATGCAGGACTTCCTTCTGGGGTGTCACACACACATGTCTGCATTTCTGGAGGACCTGCGGCCTGGTCCCAGCACTGCCAAAGACTGAGAGGACAGAGATAGTCTGCTCTACAACCTCACCAGGATGGGAGGCAAGAGAATTAAGCCTTTCCCATAATGGCATCCCACTTGAAGGCCATTAGCAAAGAGGTTCTAGGTTTCTGTGACTTCTGCTCAGAAATGCTGATCTTTCCCAGTGAAGTGAGTGATGCAGTACAGAGGAACAGGAAATAATTTGGAGTTTGTTCCTCTGTGGTTCAAGGGTAAGGTTCTTAGGTGTGTTACATATTAGATAAAAAAAGCATCGTAAATCACCACCGTATGATTTTCAAGGTGCCATTCAGATACCTCACACCTTTAAATGACACAAACTGAAAGGCACCTTTCCCTTCTGAGGTATGATAGTGTCATTCTTGCTAAAGGTATTGACTGACAATTGGTAGAGCAGGGGCTCACATGCTCCTGTGCACACAACACATGCAGATGTCCCTGCATTTCACAAGCAAAAACAGGAGGTTGCTCAAAGGACGAAGGAGTAGATGAGCCTCAGCTCCTCTGCTGTGATGGGTGGCCAGCCCAGAGAGAATGGTTTTCTGAGGTCTGTTGTCAAGTGCTTGGCAGCAACACTAAGTTACAGTCTCTGCCCAAAACTCTTTGGCATCTTGGTGCCTTGGCAGCACACGGTGAATGCAGGGCTGGCTAAAATCTCTCCTGAAGTTGGATTTCAACATACGTGGCTCTGCCAGCCAAAGAGGCAGATCAGGTTTTGTGCCATCTCCTGGTTTCTGCACAACTGTATGGATGATGGTTGCAGGTTGGATAGGGAGCTGCTGGATTTCCCTCTCCAAGCCATGACAGTTCCCCTAAAAGGCCTGCTGCTACTCTGTACCAAAAACCATCTAGGCTCAAGGCAATTTGATGAAAAAGATGTATTTTCTGAGCATTAAATAAAGGGGTGGGTATTTTTGTTGTTGTTTTCTAGCATTTACTACAAGGCATCCCTTTGACATATCTATATTCATATCTAGTATTTGCTGCTACTGAATTGGTCAATTTGCAGATATTGGAGACTTATTCCTTTTAGTTGCAACATTTGCCTAAAGATACAGTATTTGTCTTTTCATGCCAGCCCACCAGCTCCCAGAGTGCAGAGATCAGCTCTTTCAGCACAGGAAGCCTGTAGGCACTTCTTTCGTTTTCGAAGTGGGCAAGAAGAGTGGCACCTGCAAACATGAGGGGAGTTCAGCTCTCTGGGGCTAACGTCTTTGCATTTGAAAACAGTCATGGAGTATCTCCATGGCCTGATCCTATTCTTCTCGCAGGGGAAGGCAGGAGGAAGGGGGTTGTTCCCTTGAAGCAGCCAGTACCCCTGCTGCATTTTGCAGTGAGGTAACAGACCAGAGCTTATTTAATCCTTGGTGTTATTCCCAGGATGCCTTCCAAAAACAAGAGGCACAAAGGGTGTGTGAAGATCTCTGAAGGTGTAAATCGTATGTTTAGCTTTCTAAGTCTAGTTCATTTTCTGTTCATGCAACAGAAGCAGTTTAACACAAAAAATGCAGGAATAAATCTGTAGGCTTTAACTTGTTGCAAAGCATGATGTAACAGCAGAACATATGCCATCCATTACATATTGCAGACAGTGGGTGCTGCCTTCAGATTATTGCTCCAGATTACTCCAACAGGATATTTACAGCTCCTTACATCGCATGCATTTCAAGGTGCTTTACAAAAGTGATACTGCTGGTATAGAGCTTGAGTAGTTCTGGATAAGCCAGGATGTCCATGCCAGCCCTGATGAAGGATTTAAAAGCTAAAACTAGAAGCACAAATTACCAAAGCCAGGGGCATCTGCATCTGCATAAAGCCAAAGGCCATCAGCCAGGCACCTGGCCTTAGCAAGCATTAGAGGACACAGCTTTCATCTGCAGCAGAAGGCAGAAACAGACCAAGGAGGGCAGGTTTATGTCAGAGCACCTCTCTGCACTACGAGGAGGTGGCAGCTGTGAATGCAAGGCTGATCGGTCAGTCACAGAACTAGAGAATAAGCCAGAGGCTTTCACATACAACTGCATTTCAGCTCTCTGCTTCCTCTGTGGAAGAAAAGGATGGACTTCATTATATTCCTCTGGAAAAGGGAAAACTACTGTGAGGTTTTTTCCTAAGATATTGAAGATGATAAAATTATTATTTGTTTGGGTTTCTTTTTTTTTCTGGAGGGTTTTGTTTGTTTGTTTCATGCTTTAAACAGCTGATTTTCTTTGAAGCTGCAAGACCTGAGATAGGGTAAATCTTCCATGGATTCACCGTTTTCACCACAGCATGCTTCTCATCGGCTTAGGGCACTTAAATAAAAAAGCAATTTATTTGACAAAGGGGCCCAGAGGTTCCAGTCAACTTTCAGGGTCCCAAAGTGTTACCACCTCTGTAGACTTGCAACTGGAATACACTGGACCCAAAGGCCAAGCTTACATCCTCTTCAGACTGAGCAACAATCTGGAAAAACTGAAAATTGCCGTGTTGCCTCAAAGAGATAGTTGCTGATGCCAGTTGAAAATACCATCACTGCAGCAACCTCTACTGCAGGAAATAAACATTAAGCATCCCTCTGCCTACAAGGAGACAAGGAGGAGAAAGCAGGCTGCAATGTGCCCAAACACCGTCAAAACCTCTACAAGACTTACCACAGTTCTGTGTCTGCAGTCCCACCATGGGGACCTATGGCCACTCCTGTTAAGACCAGTAAAACACCTGTATGAACAACCCTTTTGCTGGTCTCTGGAAAATGAGTACTTGCCTCCTCTTTGCTTCAGCCTTGTGCCTGCCAGTGTTGCACCTGTCTTTATACTGTTCTGCTGTGTGCACTGAGACCACACAGTCTCTCCCAGCTTCTTCTTATGATTTCTTGGCTTGACCTCTTGGCTTGACATCTGGTGACCACTCATGGTGGCTGCGCTTGGTCCCGCACTTCTGGCTCCTCAGCTGTTCACAGTCCTTTGAGTTAAAGCCACTTTCTGTGGTTGCATCCCTGTGGTCAGCGCTGTCACCTCATCCTGGCAAGGCCTACTTCCGTCTTCGTTATCTCAGTGTGCCATCAGCCTCTTTCTAAACTCTCCTTAACATGTATTTCTCTGAGCATCTTCTCAGCCCGGTTTAGTTATCCTGGAGCAGCTGTGTTGAGAATCACTCAGCATCACCTGTTCCTATCTGAGTAGCCGAAAGCAGACTGAAATACTTCCTGTGGGACCTTTTCAGCCTTGATTTCCCCCTACCCTGGCTTGCAGAAATGCTTCTGTCCCCTGGATCTTCCTTGGTGAGAGGCCCGAGGATTTTCCTCAGTAACCAATTCCAGAAGCATGGATGAGCATATTCTGTTGGCTTTTGCCCCTTGGCCCTCCTGGCTCATCATCACTCTTTTTAATCACTGCACTCTCAATGCTCTCCATATTCCTTCCCAGGTTTAATTCCTTGGCTGTCTCCACAGCTTCTGATGGACTCAATAGCTCTTTTATTCTTCCTCATCACTCTATCATCTCTTCTGCTCTTTACTCTTGAAGTTAGGGTCAGTTTCTCTGCCCTACTTCTTTTCTGCTAAATAATCCTATTGTCTGCCTTTTTTTTCCCCTCATTGTGGCCATGTTTCCCACAGATCACTCATCTGGGATACTGCCTTCTTGTTCTGCAGACATCTACAAACCTTTGCTTACAGCCTTTTTTCTCCTTTTCATTTCCTCCGACACTGCATGAGCAAACCTATTTCTGGGTACACCTGAGCACCTGCATTGTGTGATTCAAGTTTCTCATTAATGTTTCATGTGTCCTACCATTGTGTTTTCCTCCATTCCATGCCGAGAGTATCTGGGGAAGTTGGTTGTACAAGGAAGGAGTGCACGTGGTAGAATCTGGGAGGAGTTTAATGCTCTTTTTTGTTCTTCAGCTTCACAGGATATTTGACCAAATAAGTAATCTTCTTATTCAAGGTTCAGTGATGTGTGCTAAGAGCTTTGGATATAGTGTGTAAATTGAAATATAATACACTTACATTGTCTTGTTTCAGAAACTGCCATTGCTACTGTATTGTAGTATTTTTTAACTGAACCATCTCTCCCTAAAATTAAGAGAATCTGTGCATTTTTATAATGTATACAAGGAGGGTAAAAACAAAGAGACACATCACCATGCAAGGTCTGGTGGACTTACTCAAGTCTCGGGTACATTTCCAGTCTTCTGACATGGCAAAGGTTTATTTTCTCATAGATGTCTCTCAAAAAACAAGAGCCAGAGTTGCCAGATCTCTGACTGGCATTTGCTAGAGTGCAGGGAAAGGGCTTCCAGTTTTAGAAACCCAGGTAAACCAGGTGCTCTTATACCTCCTCTAAACACTAGGCAATTATTAAAAACAAAACAAAACAAAAGAACCCAAACTCAACCACACACAAAAAACCCCCTCTGGCATTTATTTTAAAATTTTGCAAGATTCTGCATTTATGGAGAGGTTTGAGTATTGAGGTTTTTTGGTGTTCTGGTTTGTTTGGGTTTTTTTCCAGAAATAAAGTAGAACAGTTAACTGAGAACTAGTTTCACGTTAACCTGAAGAGGTTCTTTCTGTGTCCTATCATTTTATGAAGCTTGAAAGCATTTTGGCAAGCTAACCCAGCACGCCTGTTGATTGTTGCTTACTCAAAACACACTACTATCTAAAGTAAACTTTATGTGTGTGTCCATAGCACCACCTCCTTTCTGTAAGAATCAATCAGATGCAAATCTCTGACTGTTTTCTGCAATTCACCAATGCAATACTTAAATTAGTATGCTAATTTTAAAGTTATTCTCAAAAGAATTAATAAGGGGAGGGCTGATGTTGTCTGGTCATGACAAGATGGAGCCAATATTCTGGCCAAAATGCAAGCAAAATTTTCTGAGAGATATCCAGGTACTAATTGTGACTCTAAAACATATTGCTCACCCTTTGCAATTGAGCTGTCAGCAGCATGCTGTCCACAGTAGTGCATGGGATTCACACTTCCTTATGAACATTTAATGATCTTGCAACAATTCAGGTATCACCCAGCCAGCCAGCAAGAAAATGGAGCTCTAGCATAACCAGCTACTGATTAAGCTGCATTTTCTGCAGACCCGGGTTCATCACTAAGCCATGCTCCAGTGCTCCACTGTTGTATTTCTGTGTAATGGACAGATTACATTAAAACAGGTGTGCAGCTCTGAAGTGCCCATGCACATCCCTGTTACTGCCATCCTGCGCCTCTGTTGGGCTCCTCCAGGAGCAGGACTTGGCGCTTGCCCAGGCTGGGCTGTAGGAAGCCCCAGTACGTGTTTCTCCCACACGCTGTGGTCCCTCTGAAGGGAGAGTGCTGAGCAAGAGCCCTGGGTTTTTGCATGCTAAACCTCCCTGCATCAAGAAACGATCCGTGTGAGGCGGACTTTGGGAACAGAAGAAGAGCCTGGCACAGGAAGGGTGAGGGACACAGCTCTGATCCTCGCTGAGCTCCCATGGCTCCAGACAGGAAAGCTTATTGTTGGATACAAGCAGGTGGCATGAAAATATTACTTGGTAAATCAGATAAGCTGCAATCTTGTTATGCCAATGGATGAGTGGGCCAGAAAGGTTTGAGTGTAGCTGTCAATATAGCATCCTGTAAGGATAATGTCTAATCAAATTAGTCACTTGCAGCTCCCCTCCTCATAGCCTCTTGGTTAGGAGGAAGACATTGTTCCCATGAAGGAGGGGCAAAAGCATCTTCAGACCTGACATCCCCGATGCTTGCCATCAGCCTGTCTGCTTGGCAGGTAGTATCTGCACCACCTGCTTTGAGAACAGCCCCATAAATGGCTCTAAGGGTATGGTTTCTCTGGGGCAGTACATTTTCCAACACTTCAGAGGGATGATTTTACTTCAAAATTGGAGTTTTTAGTAGTGTCCATCCTAGGACCGGGGAGAGCCTGTGATATGAGTTGTTGGGAGGCGAGGAATTTTATTCCCAGAGACTCCAGCTCGTTTTCCCAGCCACCAGCCAAGCCTTCAGGGCAGCTTAAGCATCTGAGGTTTCCATTTAAAGCACTGTTTAAGGGACTTGCACCAACACCCCACAACGCAGAGGTCTTATGCCAACTCAGCAATTTAGTTTTAAAGCTATTAAAAACAAATGTGTGCAACCACACGTGCTCGGATATTATTATGCTGTGTGGCAGCCTAGTGCAAGTTTCCTAAAATAGCATCCTCATCCTCCTCCAAAATCCTCCATTGTCTGCCTAAGTCCAATCAAACAGCATTATCCCGTTGCAAGCTTAGACTTGTATCCACCTCAGTTATCATTGGTATGCCAGCAATGGCTTTCATTATGCCACCTCAGTTTCCCTGAAGGCCAAGAGAAGACCCACAAACTTTGCAACATGTTTTAAATTCAGAGTATGTCAGCTCACCCCTCTTCAAGGGGTTTACTCTGGCACTGCTGTGTCCCTTTGCACAGATGTTTTAGATTTCCACACGCCATTCCTGCATGATTGCAATTGTACTGTAGTTACACAGCCCTGACTTGGCTTAACCAATTGCCAGAAACTTGCCTCAGTTTCTCCACTTCCGCGGCTGAAGTTTACTTCAGCACTTTAGGACCTTTATTCTTTTCCCTTTTTAAGGGGAAATCTTCTTCTTGAGTTCCAATTCCTGCATGCAGAGGAAGGAATTGAGCTTGAATCTTTCATATTTTCACTCTGGATTATCACTGCTGGACACTGCTTGTTTTTCTTACAAATGTTTCAGAACAAAAACATTTATCTTGACCTGAACAGAACTTTTCATACCAAAGTGCTAATATCTGGAAGGTTTGGATTCAAAAGAGTGCCAACTTTAATTCAATATGAAGAGTTCACCTATTTGCAGTGTTTCCGCTCTGAAACCACAACTGAAAAACACACACAATGATTTGCATACCCCTTAATACAGCCACCAAACCTGTTTATGTCAGCTTATACCTAAGAGTGAAACTGTACAGCCTGGAAAACCTCGTAAATTATGAAGCCTAATGGACTTCTGTTCAGACATAGGGCATCCTGAGTACATCCTCTGACTGTATAGCTCTGTTATGTGATACCCATGTCATATACAACCTGATTCCTGGACATTGAAATAATTCAGGGATGAAGTTGAGAGCTCCCAAGAGACCACCTCTCTTTCCACAGATCTGACCTCCTGGCACAAGGAAAGTCCACTACATCAGAAAAACTGCCAGGCCACAGTACGCAAGACCGTGAAAGAAGCTGCACTTCACTTCAGACCTTCTTCAAAGTCTGGGTAATAGCAATCTTCATTTCTTTGGGATATGAGAATCCAAAACGCATTAGTTCCCCGACAAGTTTTCTAATTGGTTTTACTTTACCCAGTCCTTTTTTCTCCTCATCGTTGTGGGATGAAACAAGGCTTGCACTTTACAGCACACTGGAAGGGCTGAGGTTGATACTGAGGTG
Organism: Mesitornis unicolor; assembly: GCF_000695765.1. Taxonomy (NCBI): domain Eukaryota; kingdom Metazoa; phylum Chordata; class Aves; order Mesitornithiformes; family Mesitornithidae; genus Mesitornis; species Mesitornis unicolor. The sequence goes on from NW_010196852.1 coordinate 20,182, forward strand.
GAGGGTTTGGAAGGCAGGATGCCTCTGGCTTTCATCCTGCATTAATCATCAGTAAAATTACTCACATCTGGCAGATTCTGAAGTTTTCCCTGGCGTCTAAGCAATGGTTTCGTCACACATAACTAACTTGAGTGCCCATGTACTGTGAGAGGCTGGACCCACAGAAAACATGGTTTTCCCTCCACCTATAAGAAGTTGTTTGTCCGTACCACTTTCAGCAGGCTGGTGTTGTTACCTGTGCACCACTTCTGAAAAGAGAAAAAGGGAAAAACGGTGGCACCTCTGTTTCTACGGATATCTAAGATAAGGTGAGAGCCATCTCTTCCCACGGCTGTGGAAGCCCTTTCAGTGCAGATCTGAAATCTCCTGTCCTACGTGACTTTGGAGAACAGACTGTCCCCATTTTCTTAGCAGTAACCTTGTAGATAACTGAGGACTGTTTTGTTTGGAAAATAAGTGACTCAAAAGAGACATGACAAATCTCAGTCTTTCCTCAGAGGTCACATTTGCCCGCTGTCTTCCAGATGTCACATCTGTTTAGTACAACTTGGCATCATCATTAGGTTCATCCTAATAGATGTACATCTCCCTCTGCCTGGTAGTGTTGGCACATGTTCAGCCTGTGATAAGCCCAGATAGTGACTCATCCCCATGAATTCACCAGGTGACTGCTCTCCACATAAGCAGAGCTTTCCACACACCCTTGGTGAGTTCTAGTCCTCTTCTCCTGCACACACCTGTCTGTGATTTAGTTTTAAGATGGTGCTGAAACACATTTACGAACACCTGACCGCAGCTTATATGCTGGCTTAATATGTGTTTTTCCACCCATCAGTGCAAATACTGAGAAGCTCTACATCTAAGACATCCTCTACAGAGAATCCTAATCAAGAAATTCTTACATTTCATTAGTGAGCTACTAATAATGACTCTTCATCTTCCAAATAGATTTGCCATCACCTTTTAACTATTTCATCTGAGCCCTCATCTTAGGAGACGGAATATCTTGTGTCTCATTTCATCCTGAGTTAAAAGCTGTGACAGTTGTTACTTTCCTTCTGTCCATAGACTTCTTGCTCCGGGATAGAGCGAATTATACTGGTATGACACAGTTTGCTTTTGAAAAAACCCCACAGGCTGTTACTTATCTCCTGTAGCTATGTACAGAAACACATTTGTTCCTGTATTTTCTTCGAAACTAGATTAAAAGTGGTCTGTTGTGGAATTCTCCTTTTCTTCCTTTTTCTTGTTTTGCTGAAAGAATCATTATATCTACCTTTTCCCGGCATTTCAGAACATCAGAAGATCCTCTGTTAATTGTCAGAAAACGCAATTATCAGCTCAGAGGTTACTTTACGCAACCATCTAAGCACTCCAGTCCTTCAGTACTTTGCTTGATATTCCCACTCTTCCTATTATTATAACAGAAAATGCTCATTGCTCTTCATGTTCCTAATTGAATCTAATTTTGGATCTTGACCTTTCCAGCTTCCAATTTTTACCGGTTCGTTATATTTTTCATACTCATCTTCGATAATTTGGCCATGCTTAGACACTTCTGTCTGTCTCTTGCTTAAGATTACATAATTTACAAAAGAGCCTGTGCTTAAAAGCACATAATTTAAAAAAGGCCTGTTTTTTCCAATTTCAGATTCTTGTTTCATGGCCTCATCTAAACTGCCTCCCATCTTCAAGTTCTCAGCTAGTTCTTTTCCTTGCCTCCAGTCAAAAACTGAATAAAGATTCGTCTCACTCTTTCTGTCACCCTTTATACACAGAAAAGTGCTGCAACATGCAAGACCTTGCTGAACAGCCTGCAACCTGAAGCATTGCCACCCCCACAGATGCCAGGCAATTAAAATTCCCCACTGCCACGAAGTCCTGTGCTTGGCTCAGTCCTCCTTTCTTCTCACAAAAAGCCTCCATCCACCTCCATTCTGGAAGAGCAGACTCCCCCCC
>NW_010196852.1:22171-42738 GCF_000695765.1 Mesitornis unicolor
TGCTAGTACTGAGCATGTTTTTGTCTCTCCATTAGAACATGGGTGTTGGAGGCAGGGTATGCTCCCTGGCACACATCACCTCCTGCAAGTCTTCTTGACCAATAACTCTATTCTGTAGCCTGACTATGAGAATTACCAGAGCAAGTCTCTGCCATGCTAGCATAAAGGCATAACTAAGACATTCCATCACGTGACCCAACAACTTTCCTACTGCATCTCCAGTGATCCAGGGAACTGAAAGAGGGAGTGGGAGAAAATGGAATTATAAATAATAGATCTGTAGATCTTTGTCCTATTTTCCACTGTTTTACCTGTAATCTTCTGAAAGGATTTCTCTCTTAACTCCTCTCCTCTATAGTCCCATAGCTTTCTTTATCTTCTAGCAATGTGGTGGATGTGACTTATGGTACCCCCTGTTCTCCACTGATGAAAAGTCTTGTGTGTGGTTTAATTCCTCTGAAGAGTAGTGGGATTTTGCCTCCCAGCATGAAGTTGACCCTCACCTGCTGTTTGCATAGCATGGTGGCTTAATTTATGTGAAAAAACTTCTGTTTGTCATAGCCATAATTCCCACCCTTTCTCCACTGACAGTGATGAGGAAAACTTTTCTACCTTCCTGGAAGTTGTTTGTTTGTTTGTTTTTGTTGTTGTTTTGTTATTTTTTTTTATCTGCAGGGTTTCTCATGATTCCTCAGGGTATTTCTACCCAGTCACCCCAGCATGAAGCTCTCCAGATTCCTTCCTAAAGGGATGACACTAAGAGGCACCCTCTCCTGGGTCTTACTAACAAGATAAAGAGGCCACATATCTTGCAAATTTGGCTCAAATCCTGGACTAAAGCATTCAGGATTTGTGGTTCCATTTGAGAACAGCCCCTACAGCAGCAGATAAAGAACCATGCAATAGTGAAGGGAGCCCTGCATGAGCAGTATTACCTCACTATTTTTGTTCTGACCACTATGCTCTTTTGTGAAGGAGGCACTTGCTACTACTGCAGGGAGCTGGGAGAGCAGAAATAATAAGATGCACACCTTGTTAGCCAAGGATTAGGCCCAAGCAGTATATATTTAATTAGACTTTAAAGAGCTTATTTCAACGTTAGGAGTTGCAGTTCTTCCCTGTTGCTGCTGCCTCAATATAATTGTTTCAGTAAGTGCTCTGCTTATCAAGAGAAAGGAGAGTGTTTTCAGATACTGTGAGTACTCAGTTTTTGTTTGCACTTAGATTAGGAAGAAGAAAGTAGTCCGAAAGCTCCTGTAAAGGTCATCTAATCTGTTTGGTTGAGAAGATCTGTCCTCCCACAGACTCACCTTCAGCACTATAAAGGAATACCTCTTCCTGATGACAACCTCTCTTTGCAGTGTTACCTCACCCTTAGTCATTCTAGAAGCAACATCTTCTGTTACAAAAATTTAGGAACTACATCAGAAATTAGAGTGCTGCTTGCATAGACCACATCCTTGGACTACTACCTACCACAAGACCCAAGGCATTCACAATGAGCATTAGTGAAGACGATGTGGAGAAGTTTCTTGATGGCAACCCTGCTTTTGCCAAGCAGTATTTTGAGAAGAAACTACAAACAGAGTCTGGGGATGGCAATGAGAGTGAAATCCTGTTTGAGTTGATCCAAGACATGCAAGAAAGCATCAACATGGAGAAAGTTGTTTTCAAGACCTTGAGAAGAATCAGCTCCCTTATTCATGCTGACCGCTGTAGTCTTTTCATGTACAGGCAGAGAAATGGCACACCTGAACTAGCAACAAGGCTTTTCAATGTCCAGGAGGGAAGCACCCTGGAGGAATGCCTGGTCTCTCCAGACTGTGAGATTGTCTATCCGTTGGACATAGGCATTGTGGGCCACGTTGCGCAAACCAAGAAAACCATGAACATCAAGGATGTCCGTGAGGTAGGTTTGCCATTTATTCAATCACTCTGTAGAAGAAAGGCGTACATGCTTACTAGTACAACAGGGTCAAGAGGTAGCAGGGCATTGCTTGGACAAACCTTCTGCAGTGTAATAGCTGTGTAGTGGAATTGAAAGCACCAGTAGCAAGTCTGTAAATTGTTTCCAATTTCATTTATGGAGTGAGGTGAAGCTAAGCACATTAATTACACTAGGTGTTAATGCCTGCAGACACGTACACAGCCACATCTTGCTTGTCTAATTAAAAAAACAAAATCACATCTAGTCCAGCAGAGAAGAAAGTAAGGCACAGTCAGATCTGCACTGAACACATACGGAATTTTCCACACACATTTATATTCCGTGAGTAATTGGCAAAGAGAAATAAATTCTTTAAAATTAGTCCAGAAAGGGTTTTCCACCATGAATGACATTTGAAAATGTTTGCTGCCTGATGAAGCTTGGAGCAAGGACCTTTAGAGGCATTTATATCAAGCAGAACAAGTGGATCTTAAGGCAGACTGGTTAACTGCAACCTGTGTACGGGTGATCTTCATCAGAAGCAGCAAGAGACAGACTTTGACCAAAAAAACTCTTTCAGCAAACACTGCACACTGCAATACCATTTTAATGTTTTATTTTTATGCCCTCATGACAATATTTACCCCCCATACTCCTGGGTTGAATCACGTAAATCTGAATGGCAGCAATAACAATCCGCTTGTTCTAATCATAAGTATAAAACCAAAATCCATGCGACCCAAATATGGCATTTGGGATTACTCCATCTATTGTTTGCTAGTTACAAAGAGACCATCTGTTTATCCATCCATTTGTTGCTCAATACAAGCCTATCCAAATTATTCAGTAAAAACTTCTTTGTCCTCCACAGAACATACTGAGGCATTGATTTGTTTTTGCAACCTGTTTTGGGTGGGGGTCAAGCATCAGAATGTGATTTAAACTTTGTAAAGCTCTCTGGCTTCAGTCATTTCTCCAAGAATATGGAAGGATTTCAGTGCTATGAGCTAAGTGCTGCACTCTAACTCTGGTGCTTTCAGGCATTGCCATAAGGAGACCAAGAGACTTAATTATTGGTTTACCTGAATTGTCAGGGAAGGTCAGCAGTGGTGGACATATGGGGAGAAGGTGCATTAAGAAGTGATTATTCTTTCTGGTGCAGTCTTCTGAATATGATCAGAGCAGTGAGGCTTTCTCTAACTCAAATAAAAGGAATTGTATCTAACAAGTTATTCAGCTGAGCAGAGAGAAGGTCTTGGTTCAGTAAGACTGTCCCTGCACTCTATATTGACAGGTGATGATGATGTCAGTAAGGCCCTAAGCAGGTGAGATGATGGGCCATCTGCCTTGCCTGCACTACCCTTTCTCTGCTTTGTTTTCTTCTGGGATGGAGGGACAGTGACATTCACATAAGGAACAACTGTTTGAGTTTCCTTTATGTTACTCCCGCAGCATGACTTAGCACTCTCCCGATGGTTTGAATGGCAATTCCCTCATAGGCAAGACTCCCTGGGCAGCCCAGCCCATAGTGGTACTATCTGCACATTGCAACCCCTGCTGAAATGCTCCTCTGGCAGAGGGGGTGGGTCACTCTCAGGGGCTGGGAGAAAAGTGCCAGGAACTACATGTCAAAGTTGCCAGCTGCATCCTTACCACATACTATCCCATGCACAAGGCCCAGCAATGTGGGAGGGAATACCTGAGAGACCATTCCTAAGAGAAATGAGGGGTATATGGCTTCATGGAGGGTGCAAGCCAACAGCAGCTTCAGGGCCCAGGCAAAAGCAGAAGAAAAGTAAGGGCAAGTGAACTTCTCAGCAACTGTACCAGACAGCACTAGTGTGTAACCTGTGGCTAGGCATTGTGATGCCTAGGCAGAGGAGATACTATGAAGGATGTCAGGGATCTAAGAATGACCAGTGGAAAGTCTCCTTGTTTTGACAGAGCTTGATATGTTAAAGCTTATGATTTGCAAGCTCTTTGCAAATAGTGAAAGAGTGCACACATTGAAGTCAGAAGGCACAGTCAGTTCTCTTGATGCTAGCTTTATCACCTGAACATTGTCCAATTTTTGTAGTATCATAGAATGATAGAATGGTTTGGGTTGGAAGAGACCTTAAAGATCATCCAGTCCAACCCCCCTGCCATGGACAGGGACACCTCCCACCGGCCCAGGCTGCCCAAAGCCCTGTCCAACCTGGCCTTGAACACTTCCAGGGAGGGGACATCCACGACTTCCCTGGGCAACCTGTGCCAGTGTCTCACCATCCTCACAGTAAAGAATTTATTTATCATATCTAGTCTAAATCTACCCTTTTCCAGTTTAAAACCATTACCCCTCATTCTGTCACTACCTGCCCTTGTAAAAAGTCCTTCCCCATTTTTCCTGTAGCCCCTCTTCAGGAACTGGAAGACTGCAATAAGGTGTCCCTAGCTTGCTAATTCATTTCTCTTCCTCAATAATTTTTTAAGCAAAATATTCTTTAGACAGCTTACTTTGAGAAGCTGTGCTTTCATTTGGGTTTAAGTCTACAGATATTGTGGAAAATTCTTAATTTGTAATTTTTCTATTGAACAGTGTGCCCAGTTCAGTCCATTTGTTGATGAACTCACCGACTACACTACGAAAAGCATCCTTGCAACACCCATCTTGAATGGCAAAGATTTAGTTGCTGTCATTGTGGCTATTAATAAGCTGAATGGCCCACACTTCACCAGCTCTGATGAAACAGTAAGTGGTCAGTAACTCAGCTTCTATCAAGCAGTTGTCACTTTTGCCATGTAACAGAGACTCTTCTACAGTAGGGATGTCTGCTTTAGTGAAGCTCCACTGGTACAAATTTTCCTACAGGGGACTCACCCTCTAACAGAAGAGGCTTATTATGAGGATGCTTATCTGAGAAATCTTTCAAGGAAGTTACGGTGAAGCCTCATCTCACACTAGTGCAAAGCAAAGCATTTATCCAGGGGAATTACCATGATGTTGCTCAGGGATGTTATGAAATCCAGTACACGCGAGGCTGCTATTGCATTCAACTCAGTCTCATTGTTTGCCTTTTCAGCTCTTTCTGAAGTACCTGAATTTTGCCGCCTTGAACTTGAAAATTTATCACTTGAGCTACCTTCACAATTGTGAGACTCGAAGAGGCCAGGTAAGAGTGAAAATGCAGATTGGGCTGTATTCCTAAATCAAATGAGTGCACTCTTCTGATTTCAAAGTTTTAGTTGTTCAGAGATTGGTGCCTGAAGAGCAGAAAGTCAAAGGTGCCCTCATCTGCTTTTAGATATTGCTCCTTCCTCAGAGCCCCTCATTAGTCTCTCTTTCTGCTGCTGCTGCCACGACTGTAGGAGCTAAGTCAGTGGCACCAGCTTTATCAGGACTGAGCTCCAGATATTTTACTGAACTCAGGCTATGAAACACTCCTGTGGTCTTTAACCGCTTCAGCCATCAGCACCAAGAGATTTCCCAAAACAATTAAGAATATGTTATTTTTTCCTTATCTGATTATTAAAAGCTGCTAAAATGATTCTCAGTAGAAATGAACATCAAAGAGCATTTTAGGGTGTTCTCAATTGAAACAACTCAGTCACCCTTGGGTTATGAAAAGACTGTTGAATTTATTGGGATGGATGTTAATCCGTGCAATCATTTTCTGCAGCAGACAACTGGTTGTGACTGAAGAAGACATGCAATCAGGCCTATGCCTCATGGCAGCCATGCTCTTGTCTCCAGTGGGGGCTCTCATGGGCAATAAACTTCTGTTTCAGCAAAATGGATGCAGAATGACAATTTATTTTAGAAGCTTTAGGACAACACTCATACTTACTGATGCATTATCTCATGTTCTTTCTCTAATTTTTTCAGTAATCAAAAATGTGAGTGATTGTCAGGTGGTACAGCCATCTAGCAATGCTGAGTAATTCAACTAAAGTAGAACTAGCTAAGGTTTATTCCTGTTGAGGGCCTCACAGTAGGATTGGATGAGGCAAGGAAGGGGCTAGAAGGCAAAGTAGAGATCCTAGAAGTGGAACGCCTAATTTTTCTTGCAGGGTGCTCTGGTCTGAGGCTGAACCCATGAGTCCTGTGTTTATATATCACTGCTGCCTCAGCAGGACCCACGGAATGGGAGGAAAGTGAGAACCAGGTGCAAGACACACTGCTGGTTCCACAGGGTGGTGGTTCATTCTGCTAGACTTAAATGTACCAAAGTACAGAGTGAGCAAATTACGTTCTCAAAAGTGGTCTAATATTTAGTGGTTTAATGTTGCAAATCCCAACTGCAGAGGCTGGGGGATACAGTAAGCAAAATGGTTTCTGCAAAGACAGCTCAGTCTGCTTGTGCTCAGGTACTGTGTAAGAGTCTTAATATAACAACATATAGCACATTTTCCCCAACTTGTTTACGTCGTTTCATGGATTGGCCATTCTTCAGGTGTTTCTTTCAGTCCTCCCCACTGACCTTGTGGCTTTCAGCATTACTTATTACATGCTGTAAAATGCCAGATGTAAAACATTGCTGATTTTCCTCTAATGGTTTGTGTGACACCACTGTTCTATCTGAGAGATGTTCAGAGGCCAGTAGCATTAAACACCTCAGACTTTACAGGAGTGGCAGAGTTGTCCCAATTTACAGATTAGAAACAGAGACTGATGCAGCTCAGAATTGGCAAAATTGTCTACGAGTGCTCAGTGAAGAGCTGAGGCACACTTTTCCTGATTGTAGCTCTGTAACAGTACTTCTTATTCACAACAGGTCCAGTCAGCTTCAGGTAGCAGCTTTCTGTTGTCTCCTGGGCTTGGAAAGCAAAGCACACACATGCAGCTACAGACACACATACGCTAGCACTGGGCAATTGCATATGTGGCTTCCTTACCATTTCAGAGAAAATTAAGTTTTCCCTTAGGCCCAGAGAGATCCATCCTGTGCCACTGGAAATACTTGTCTAATTCACCGCATAACCTCTATTTTTACAAATTAAGGAATCTAAGAGCAACAGCTTTCTTAAAGGTACATCTGTGGGACAGGGGACAGGGAAAGGATCATATACTGATATGTACACAGAACAGTTGTGCAAAGGCTTTGAAAAAAGTGTTAATTCAGGCATTTCCAACTCCAGCCTCTGGAATTTGCAACACTTGTGGTGTTAACTGTTTTACAATGCAAGATTTTACTTATGGGTATAAAATGCGAGTGAGACTCTGTCTGGCACTACTAGTTTTTTGTGCTGTGTTTGTGAGACTGGACTTTTACGTAACACTCCATGATGACCTGACTCTTCCTCAGAGTGCATCTTTCCCAAAAAAACCAGTGTGAATAAGCAATGTTTTTACATTTTGAAGTATTGGTTGATACTGCACTTTCCAGGAACTGTAGTACAGAACTCAGTTGTTTCCTTGTTAATACAAACATATTTGGGAAAGCCAGCTCTTAATGAGAGGCTGTGCTTACATTTAGAATTTATCCTGCAGGTGCTGTTGTGGTCAGCTAATAAAGTTTTTGAGGAACTGACAGACATCGAGAGGCAGTTCCACAAGGCTTTTTACACGGTCAGAGCATATCTGAACTGCGACCGGTACTCAGTCGGTCTCCTGGACATGACGAAGCAGAAGGTGAGTGTTCGTATGTGTGTTGTACATCTTTCTGTATTGCTGCTATTCACTGAGTGGTGATGTGTGGAGATAGGTTTTACTGGGGCAGCTGAAGTGCAAGCCAGCTTTCAGTCACTATTCCTGCTTTGTTCTGCTTTTTTTTTTAAATTCCATTGTACAAAGGGAGCCTCTGTAGTATCACTCTCATGAGAGAGCTGGGTCTGTTCAGCCTGGAGAAGAGGAGACTAAGGGGGAATCTCATTAATGCTTATAAATATCTAAGGGGTGGGTGTCAGGAGGATGGGACCAGACTCTTCTCAATTGTGTCCAGTGACAGGATAGGGAGCAATGGTCACAAACTGGAACACAGGAGGTTCAGCCTAAACATAAGGAAGAACTTTACTGTGAGGGTGACAGAGCCCTGGAACAGGCTGTCCAGAGAGGTTGTGGGGTCACCTCTGGAGACATTCAAAACCCGCCTGGACGTGTTCCTGTGTGATCTTCTCTGGGTGATCCTGCTCTGGCAGAGCAGTTGGACTGGATATTCTTCAGAGGTCCATCCCAACCCCTACAGTTCTCTGATTCTGTGTTTCTGTGAAATGGAGAGCCTCGAATAGGGAGAAGAGGGAAAAAGAAAGAGCAGAATTTTTCTCTGGAATAGGACTGCTGAAGGAGCCAAAAGGCTGGGAAGTCAGAGGATGGGGAATCATGTCTGACCATGCCAATCCTGGCCAAAGCCTGCAACATAAGCACAGCCTCACAAAGTCTGTGGACATCAGAAGTATAGTGAGATAACTGTGGAAACCCCCAGCAGCAAAGCAGCCACCTTCCTCAAGGACTCACCCATGTGCATGGGTTGAAAGGTGAAATTTGGCTTCATAAAAATGCAGGCTGACTGAAGCTGTTACTTTTGCAGCTCTGCTTTGGTCTGGTTGTTTGCAGTTTTGGCCAGCTCTGTATGGCGGTTAGACAGAATACTTGTCATAGGACCCCTACTTTATTCCATGGTCTGGCTGTCTGAGGCTACCATAGACTTTGATCTCCACTACATTGCCAGAGCTTTTATAGAGCACTGTCTTGTGAATATATGTATTAAAGGATTATTAGTGTGCTAAAGACACGTTAATCAGCATTATAATGTAGCCTAAGGATAAAAAAATATTTCACTTTAGCAAGGTAGCTAATAGATCAATCCTATGATCACTGTGGAAAATTACAAACACACAGAATATTGGCATGGCTGTTTGCTCTGTGAGTACGACCTGTGCTGTTCACTGAGTGAACCAGGCTCTTGTGTATAGTCAAGTATGTGACTATATACACCATACAATGCACCTGACAGTTCCTGATTTAGGTACACCATTCTTCTACCTAATATTGAACTAGTCTTATTGTTTCATACCTTGTTTACACAGTATTGAGACCAGCATGACAGGGCAGTGGTCAGTTTGAGGGTCAAGGCAGCGCACACTCTTCTACACTAAAAGCACCTCTTTCATTTTAAAACCAGGAATTTTTTGACCTGTGGCCAGTCCTGTTGGGAGAAGTACCCCCTTACTCAGGACCTCGCACCCCAGATGGCAGGGTATGTAAGAACTCTCTACTGTCTGGCTGCATTGCCTCACCATTAATTCTAACACTGCTCTTCTTTTTATTTGTAGGAAATAGTCTTTTACAAAGTCATTGATTATATATTACATGGAAAAGAAGACATTAAAGTTATCCCGTAAGTGCCCAGTTTCTGTATGCTAGGTACTGACACAGAGTGTAGCTAAAAACAATGTTCCCTATGATTTAAAGACATTAATGAGGAGATATAGAGGACCTATAGAAAACTGAGTTAGAGAGCCAGAATTTAAGTTGGTGCTTTGACTCACATTTCTGCAGGACAGAGATTTCCTCCAGGGATTCTGGCTTGCAGGTCAGCCTTTAAAAGTCACTGCAACCAGTGGTTGTTTTCAGATGCGGGAGAGAACTGCCTTGACTGCCTGTGGCTTTGCCACTCTCCTTGCCAGGCTGAGGCATCACTCCTCCTTGGTGCTTTCCCTTGTCAGTGGGTTGCCCTCGCGTTGAGGCACCTACTGCCCCAATCCTGCACCTGATCCCTCCGCTACCCTCCCAGTTCCTCACACTCACTCCTGCTCCCCTGCCTGTCCTCCAGCTTCCCTGCTTCTTTATTATCCTCTGGTCACTGAACCCATCTCAAGGCTACCTCTGGCCTTCCCTCCCCTCTTGACACCACACTGGGACTTCCTTTTTCTGACAACCACCCTCTAAATTTTTCAGAGGAGCCTTGGGCTCCTTGGACAAACTTGACGTAACAGGAGTTTTGCCCAGCTGTGGTCACACCACTTTGCATCGGTGTAAGCGCTGCAAGAAAGGCCACATTGCTTAGAATAGCTGTGTTCAAGAGCTCAGGCTGACAGACACTCTTAGCCAGGAACTTTTTTTTCCTTTCTCTGTGCTGAAGATCTGAAACATGGCCCTCACTCTGAGCAATAACTTTGTTCTTAAGTCTCTGCAGACTATGATATTTTATGAGTTATTCTGTATTGAATACTTGAAGGAAAAGTATTTACTTATGTGAAAAATTTTTGCTTGCATATACATGTCCTTTGAGAGCAACAGGACTGCTTAGTAACTGAGGGTGAAATGTGTAAACGTGGCTTGTGCAATCAACCGTATACATTTCAACTCCATGGTAATTCTTAAGTAAATGTATATCCTTAACTTCCCACATGCATTTTTCTTTCTTTTAGAAATCCTACCCCGGATCACTGGGCACTAGTTACTGGACTGCCAACCTATGTGGCTGAAAGTGGATTTGTAAGTACTTAACTTAAGCTTTATCAAGATTTTCTGAGATGAAGCCATACTAATGCTGCTTTCTCATCAATTCAGTTTTTTGTTTTAGTACTTGAACTTCTCATTGCTCATATTGTAAAACTTATTCTTTTGTGTGATCCTCTAGATTTGCAACATTATGAATGCTGCTGCAGATGAGATGTTTAACTTTCAGGTACCGTGAAAAATTCCAGTCCCATCAAGGATTCTACTTTGCTAGCAGAAATGTAATTTAGAGTCAATATTTGGTAATATTTCTTAAGCCTAGTCTTGATATAAAATGAGAGTGCTGATGTATTTAGAAAACACATTAAGTACATGGTGTCTTTCTGCTTGCTGTTGCTTCAAGGAAGGTCCTCTAGATGAATCAGGATGGACTATCAAAAACGTTCTCTCCATGCCAATAGTCAACAAAAAGGAAGAAATTGTTGGTGTTGTCACATTTTATAATAGAAAAGATGGGAAACCGTTTGATGAACAGGATGAGACTCTCATGGAGGTACAGTTCCTTGCTATGGCTGGAAGTCGTTTGTATGTTTGAGAGGTCACTATAGCTCATTGTTCACCTGCAAAGCATTCCCCAATGTTTTGCAGCAAAGTAACTTTCTTTGTTGCTTGCAGAGGTGTTATGCATCAGTTTGAAAGTTTTGAAAGGAACTGTATGTGCCGCATTTAGAAACTGGCTTTTTTCTGTCTTGGAATCCCAGCTGTGTTTGCATAATTTTGTTTTAGCATTTGTGGATTGGACACCTAGCCATGAGCAGCTACAATGTACTAACATGACCGTTCTGACCTATGCTGTTCACATAAATGACAGTTGTCTTATACTGGCTGAGCAACTCCCTCGAGAAATTACACCGAAATTGTCTGTGTAGCTAAGGTACAAAGGGTGGCCAGCTATTGAATGTACCAACAGCAGCTGTAATTAAAGACCCTGCTGCTTAGAAATGCTCCTATGCTAGTTTCAATCCAATATAGGCATTCAGCTCTCGGCATCTGTTGTCAGTCAGAATGTTTACTGAAATAGGCTTTTCTTATCTAACAGAGATACCAAAGAGACTACTAAAAAAAATCAGTTTGAATTAGCTACTGGAGAGCAAACAAGCTGAGAGCAATCACAGGGTGTGAGTAAACATATATGCAATGTGATGAGATCCCCTTGATAGAAGGGTTCCTGACCTGCTGTCACCGTTGTAACACCAGCCTTTCCACAGGCATGGAGACACTTGCAACAATACAGAAGTAGCTTTCCATATGCTGAACTGGACAGAGGGTCCTTGAACCTCCACAGCATGGATACTCTGGAGGCCTAGGCATATGCAACAGCTGGGGGACTGCTCTGCTAAGGAGCAAGTAGCTCCCTGGGAGCAGACACACAGTTGCTCATTGCTAGACTGGTGACCAAAGTGGAGCTTGTGTTTCTCTAAAAATATACCATACAGTGTTATATTTCTGTGTTTTTGAGGAGCAGAAGTTTTTATTATTTCACCATTTCCTTCTTTTCCTCTTCCCAAGTCCTTGACACAGTTCCTGGGCTGGTCTGTACTCAACACAGACACGTATGACAAGATGAACAAGCTGGAGAACCGAAAGGACATTGCTCAGGATATGGTGCTCTACCATGTGAAATGTGACGAGGATGAAATCCAGGAAATTCTGGTAATACCTCACAACGTGCAGCACACTCCCAAGTGTACTGGCCTGGCCCATGACTTATGTCACAGACACAGGTCTCCCATCCCATGGAAATGCTGCCAGCCACCACGGTGTGGAGGTAGCACCTAGGACCCCAGTTACTGCACAGCAGCAGAACAAGCCTTTGTTTTGCCTCTATGCTCTGCCCTCTACCTTCACACACCTTTCTAATTTCCTCAGCAAACTACCTCTGGAGGTGGGTTCACACAGATGTTAGTGAGGACAGGACTGTAGGGATGGAAGAGTAGCCAATTTATTTCCCAAAACCTCCTTGGTGCAGAGGATGTGGAGTTAGAGGGCACAGCTGGGACACTTGCTCTAGGGGCATATTTGCATGTGGGGGAAATGCAAGCCAAAATCAAGGAGAGGATGAACATTTTTACCAGGAAGAATAGGTTGAAAGACCAGAAATAGAGGTAAGGTCCAGAAAGAAAACACAATTTGCATATGAGAGCTTCCCTAGATTTCCTCAAAGCTGCGCAGTGCAAAGTTCAGTGGGGTTTGGTGGTCAATGTAACACGTCCATGCTCTCTGCAGCCAACACGAGAAAAGCTGGGGAAGGAGCCGCGTGAGTGTGAGGAAGAGGAGCTTGCAAGCATCCTGGTAAGAGTCATGCACCACTGGAATGGACAGCCCTGGCAAACAAATATTGCCTGGGTGGGTGCAGGGCAGTGTTCCCAGCATTGACACATTGGTACACCTCATCAGGGCATCTGGTGAAGGGTGAAGGCAAAGCACACCCTGCCCTCCTCAGCTGTATGAAAGTGAGGTAATGATTATCAGGTGCCAGAAAGTGCCTTTGCCGGCTCCGGGGAGTACCTGCTCTCTGCCACTTTATCTCAAGGGGTTCACAGTCCATCTGGAAACCCGTCAGCCACATTGACTTGTCACACATTTTGTTCTCTAGAGTACATATGGAGGTCTTTGAGTCTTCCCCTGTGAGACCTGTCAAGTTTGGAGTCTCCAAACTATACCAAATCAACAAGAAAGGTGCTTAACAGAAAACAGGAGAAGTGCTTAAGAGAAAACAAGCAATATTTCTTGCATTTGACCAAAAATGCCCTCCCTCTTCTCCCACTAACATGGTTATTATTAAAACGTCCATTTCAGTCTATTTATGTGTTATATTCCGAAAGGAAAAGTTCCCAGCAGTATCAGACTGAGACATTTTTATTAAGCAAAACCCACTCCATGTGTTTCTAGGGATGGCAGATGCAACACAGCGACAAACTGTTCTGCCTCTTTTACAGAAAGAAGAACTCCCAGGGCCCACCCAGTTTGAAATCTATGAGTTCAGGTTCTCTGATTTTGACTGCACCGAGCTGGAGCTGGTGAAGTGCGGCATTCAGATGTACTATGAGCTTGGCGTGGTGAAAAAGTTCCAGATCCCGCAGGAGGTAGGAGCTGACAACACCCAGGCACTCCTGTCTCCAGTGGCCGGCAGCCTCCTTGCGTGGCTGAGGTCCCCACACCGTGTCCTGTGCAGCTCACAGAGAGGTCTGGGGCTTGCAGGGAGAGGGGTATGCATCCTGAGCCCCCTCACCTCACTGAGGGCAGGGATCCCCCTCTCAAAGCCCCTGGTTGCTACACGCGGGTTTGGAGTGTGAAGCTGGCTTCTTCTGCTTTGCTCTCTCTGCCACAGATGTGGGGTTGCTATCGGGTCTGTACAGGTGGGGGCCACACCATACAAAAAATTACTTAGGTTTGCTGTGTCTAATGACTCTCACAGCCGCAGTGTAAAAGCAGAGTTTCCAGACACAACCACAACACAGAGCAGTGATACTTTTCTGCATGTTTCATTTGCTATAGCATGTACCCTGTATCTTTCAAACAGCATATGCTGAAGCTTACATGGGCAGGTCTCTCTGCTTTTCTTCTCCCTGTTAACATGTATATGTATTTATCTGGTGCACCTGGTACCCATCTTTCTGACTGCTGGCGACAGGAGTGGTGTGACCCTGCGGGAACAAGGACAGCATAGCCCCTGATGTGCAAGCTCACGGCTTTTGTCGCAGTTCACGGCCCTGCAGGACTTGTGAAACTGGCATTTCAGCGGCTCTGTTGCTCCCCAAGGGATTTCTCTGCACATCAAATGAGGTTTATTCCCATCTAGTGGGATCTGGAGGTAACTGCAAGGAATAGTTTTCACCCTGGAAACGCAGGCTGGGAAGTAGGAGGAAAGTGAAGGGCTCTGAATGGGAATTACTTCGGTGCATCTTACTTATAGCATATCAGTGTCAAAAAGTTTTCAAAATATCTAACACCCTGATAGAAGTATGAAAAACAGTTATTCTTTGCTGCCACTCTGAGCTGTTGAGATTTTAAAAAGTGAATATTCATCCATGATTAAGTTGCTCTCTAATGAGAAAACGTATACAACTACAAAAGGTAGTACATGTGGAAAAGTGAAACGCAGAGGGAAAAAAGCAGTTTGTAATTTAATGCCCTATATTGTAATTGTTTAGGTGATATAAATGCCACCCATCTCTACATCTATTGAGCCATATCTCTTGAAGACAGATAGCAGTATTAGTAAACTTCAGGACATGGGAAGGACAAATCTTATGAGTGACAACATAGAGAAACACAGAAATTAAATAAATTGACAAGTAGGAGGATGAAATATCTTTTCCTTCAGACATTGCTCTTTCTTGTTTCCCCCATAGGTATCTCTGTGATTTTATTTTCCTTAAAAAAAAAAAGAGAGAGAGGAAAAAGAGAGGAAGATATTAGAAAGCTGAGAGCTCCATTTTAGTGTCCCCTTTAGCTCTCCACTGGGCTTTATTATAACAACACTGCCAGGGAACCCTGATGATATTACAGCTTCTGGTTCGTTTCTGGGGCCATCACTGTAGAGCTGGTCTGAACCTCATCCATGACTTCTGTGTGCTGTCTTTATTGCAAGAGCAACAGGCAGCAGCTTCATCACACAGACTAGCATCTTCCCCAATTTGCAGGTTCTGGTAAGGTTCGTGTACTCCGTCAGCAAAGGTTACCGTAAGATAACTTACCACAACTGGCGCCATGGCTTCAACGTTGCACAGACCATGTTCACCCTCCTGATGGTAAGGTAACACCACCCCAGTTAATTCTGTGGCACGGCTTTATTTACAGGAGGTCTTCTGTTGTGCCCTGGAGATGTGCAGGGCTCCCTTTGAGTCCTGGTGTAGGATAAGAGTTTGTTACTGCTAGCATAGGTTCTGCTAAATGAGGTCTCCATTTGCCTTAAGTCACAGTCCTCACATTACACTTAAAGCTGTGGCCAGTACTGCCTAACAAATGGAGTGTTATAATTCTCATAAGTACAGATGTGTGTGGTGTTGAATAGCCTCCAGATTAAATCCTTCTGGAGGGCAGGGGAGAGGGGCTACAAATTTCCCTTTCTCCAGCAGTTTCTGATAGTAATAGCCAGGATCAAGTTAGCTGGCTAGAATGGAACAACCTCACGCTTTCCATTTCCAGGCACGGCAGGCATAAGTGTAAGTCAGTTGCTAGTGAGAATGTGGCAAGTGCCATTTCTCAGAGGCTCTCAGGGCAACAGGTACCCCAACAAGAAAAGTAGATGCCAGACTGCTGCTTCACACCTGTGATGGACCAGCAGCAGGACCTCGTGCAGATGTGTGGCCTGCACATCTGGCAGCAGTACTACACCAGATACCCCTGGACGATCCTTTGGATGATTCCTCTGGGAGGGTCCATTGCCCAGTAAAATGCAGAGACCCTCCACAAAGCACTGTGTGTCCAGTGACTGGTGAGGTGCTTATAAGGACCCGGGTGTCCCTGGGTCATGAGGCTGCTATAGGAGTGGGTAGCCAACATCACAGCTGGGCATTGAGGACATATGCACTACACATGTGCCTACCTGAGTCTGAAATGTTTCATTTCCAGCTGCTTCCCTATTTTGACCTCAGTTTACCATGTATTGCATTTAGCTTCACAAGTATTTTCAGTTCTGGACTGTTTTAGTGAGGAGATCCCCAGAACAGAGCAAAGCTCAATACCTTTTCCTGTAAGTGACACTAACAGATGACATCCAAATTCTCACTCTCCAGACTGGCAAACTGAAGCGTTACTACACAGACCTTGAAGCCCTTGCAATGGTAACTGCTGCTTTGTGCCATGATATTGACCACAGGGGAACCAACAACCTCTACCAAATGAAGTAAGCACTTTCCTACTACTTCAAACCATTTACCATTTTTCTCGCATGGAGTGGGATCAGGCTGTGACCACACCAAACTCCAGTGCAGCTCTGTTTTATACACAAGGGGTAACGACCTTCTTTTGCAAATAACCTTGTTTTTCAACTTGATACAGCACTTGGGCTTATGCTTTGGCCAGTTGGGAAACTGAAATTTTGCAGTGCTTTCTGGGGCTCTCTTTACATCCTAGCAAACCTCCTTTGGTTAAAGCAACACTCTACATTACCACTACAGGGTGGAATTACTGTACATTACCACTACAGGAAGTGCAGAGCAGGCATGTAGTAGCCTGAGTGCCATAGGAGACTCAGGATGCCACCAGGAGCATCCTGGACCTAAGAAGCTCACTTTTTGCTGGAAGGTATCCCTGGAGAAAGCACCATGCATGGCACTGCCCTCCCAAGCTGCAGAAATAAAGCAGCTGTGAGAGTGCTGCTCTGAGTAGGTAGTTTCTGGTTACAGAAAACAGTTGTGTGATTTCATCGATCAGCCAAGCCTCTGTTGCTCTCTCAAAGTAGTGTCAGATCACAGCTCTTCTGTAGTGCTTGCTGGCTGTCCTGTCTTCTTGTTTTCTGGAGATTTTTGAAAAATGCAAGTGAAGCTGTCTGGTGTTATGGGTACAGGAGAGTCTTTCTTTACAGCTAGGGAAGTGTCCGAGGTCTGGTGTTTTTTCTGTTCCTATTACCAGATATCAACATGTAGTCATTCAGAAATTAAAGCAGCTTACTATACTGACTAATAACAGTCTAGTCATAAAGAGTGTTTTGGGTGAAATTTCTAGTTGGAAGAATGTTTTGCATAGTGTCCAAATAGTTAAAAGCAATGTCACAAAAATCCTTTACTAGACTGAAGTCATTAGCTATGAAAAACATTTCTGTTAAGCCTTTAAAAATGAGTGGAGCTTGTGTGTGAAACAAAAATACATATAAAATGGGACACTTACTTTATTTTTAAGTGCTGCACTAACATCCTTAATTTTTCTTTTATGCAACCAGATCTCAACATCCTTTAGCTAAACTTCATGGATCCTCAATTTTAGAGAGACATCACTTGGAATTTGGAAAATTCTTGCTTGCTGAAGAGGTTGGTAATGAACTGTAGTGTAAGGGCATTAATACTTTACTTTGAAGGAAGATTTTCAGCAACAAGAAAGCTGTCAGCTTAGCACAAGACCTTTCTCTGGTTTGGATACCTGAGGAACTGCAGATGCCCTACTCTCCAAGTGCTCCATCCTCACCCAGGACCAAATGCATGAGCTTCCTAAAAACATGGCTTGATTTCTGCAGAAGCCATAGGAATGTTAAACCTATAGGAATATGTTAAATGTAGGATTGTCTCCTGTAGCCCTGCTGATAGGGCCAAGGCTGACACATCGCCCCAGATAGCTTTTCATTTCAGATGAATTTGCACTGGGGCCAGGGGCCAGGATTTGGACGCCCACACGCTGTATAACAAGCTTCAGGACACTGACCTTGTTTGAGGAACAAAAGGGGAGAGTAGGCACCAACATCCAGTGAACAGGGCTCACAGCACTTGTACCTTATGGGAGCGAGCTGAAGCTATTAAAAATTAGCACATTTGAGAAAGGGAGATGGTCAGTCACTCACAACAATATGGTGCTTGGATTTTGCAGCTCCCTTTCCTTTGCCTTTCAGTCACTGAATATCTGCCAGAACCTCAACCGCAGACAGCATGAGCACATGATTCACCTGATGGAAATTGCCATTATAGCAACAGATCTGGCACTCTACTTCAAGTAAGTCAGTGGCGTACATCGAGTGTGAAGGGCAGAAAGCAGCTGGTACTTTACAAAGGCAAAATGTGATGCTGTGCTTTCAGAGCACCTCATGCAGCAATGCCCTTCACAGGCACTGCCTCTGGGAGGCTGCCTTTAATGCTGACATCAGAGCTGGCAGAGAGGTCTGATTGTTGGTTTGTTCAGTTTTTTTTAACTAGGACTTCAGCACTAGCAATACTCATAAATGGTTAATGGCCTGGCCAGGGCTACACTAACTTCCCTGGGAGAACACAGATAAGTGGCCTACAGCACAACACAAATAAATGGTCCATTGTAGATTACTGTCCAGTTCATCATCTATTTCATACCCAAAAGCCAAAAATGGCAAACATCTTCAAGCATCATGCGCTGACTTCCTGGGACATAAGGCTGGAAGTCAACAACATAGGACTTCCTAATTAGCAAGCAGCTTTCAAAATACAGTGTTGAGGCCAGAGACTGCTTCTGTGAATAGTATGAATAATTATGCAAAATATAAACAATCCACAAAAGAGGAATATGAGGGAGGGTGCAATACCCAGTCCTCTTTCTCCAGAGGTCAAGTGGCTATATGGGAAGAGATACCACCACTTCCTTACCAAGTGGAAAAGCCAGTCTTTGCCCTCCTTGTTCCATGGTCTACAAGTGAAGGCTTTGAGATCAGAACCAGACAAAACTATAGGTCAGACTAAGTATATAAAGTCAGGTAGCTTTAAAGATACTCCAGCCAGCTGTAGGTTTCCACAGTTCACTTAATATTCAGACAAGAAGTTTCTTGTGGTGCCAACAAAGGTGGAAGCAGTCCTTAGCTGACATGACTTGCACTAGCACGTAGTTTTAAGTTCCTGCTTGTGTCTCACCACTACAGTTATTTTTAAGTAAGTAATTTATGATAATTTCCTCTACTTAAGAGAAGCAGGTGATGGTGTTTAGTTTTGTTGGAGGCTTCCTTGAGGTCTGAAATTCCAGGATAGCAACCACTGGAAACCCTTCTGGAAGGGTTACCAGTACCAAGATCAGACATCTGTTTTTAACACATTTGTTTCCTCATTTTGGTGGAAAAAACAAAACATTTTTTTTCTTTCTTCTCTCAAAGAAAGAGAACAATGTTTCAAAAGATTGTTGACGAGTCCAAGACATACGATAACATGACTGCCTGGACTGACTACCTGTCTCTGGAGACGACAAAGAAAGAGGTTGTCATGTGAGTAACCAGCTTGGGAAAGTTTAGTGGTGCTGTCACCTCTGCCATCCTGGTGAGAGCTCCAGAACATGGCGTAAAGCACTTAGTGCAAAATCTGCATGTGATAGTTTCTGCCCAGTCATATCTGATCTTCTGAAGAAGCAGGTTAAAAACAGGGGAAAAAAACTTAAAGAGTTTTTTCATCCATGTAAATGGCTGGTTTTGGAGTGTCCTTCTGGTCATATACTCATAATGAGATGCAGGATCCTTTCTGGCCATATACCCCTACCAGGTCACACTACACGCCACAAGCTGGGGCAGGCTGCAATGGCAGATCTACAAAAGTCCAGTCCATTGGTTGTTCTTCCCAGTGGTAATGAATCTGAGTTACACAATGCTGTTGTGACCAAACAGATGCTTTGCAGGATGCTTTGCACTGGCAAATAAGTGCACCACTGCAGTCTGTGCTACTGTACCTACATCAGAGACTCAGAGATGTTACTTCAAAGTCTAGTAGTTCAGCCCAGCACTGACTAAACCAGCAAACATCCTAGTGCCAGATGCAAGCAGTTCCCTATCTTAAAGCCATTTTAATCAAGAGAGCAATCCAGTCAGAGCTTAGGCTGTTACAGCAACCCTCCTGTCTTCACCTATCACCTCAGCAGGGACTGGGGGATACCTGACACAGTTGTGAGGTACGAGCAACCTAAGCCTGCAAGAGGTGGGGTGCAGGCTGTAGAGGAGAAACTAATCTCTTTCCTGTTTTTAGGGCCATGATGATGACTGCCTGTGATTTGTCAGCAATCACAAAGCCTTGGGAAGTCCAGAGTAAGGTCAGATGCTTGATATACTGTTAGATTTCTCTAGCTTATACATCAGAGCAATGCAATTTCCTGAGCTGCCCAGAAGATAAATCAAAGTCTCCTACCAAAACTACCAAAACAACTATGGTTTTGTTAGATAAACCAAACTTTAAGACATAGTTGTGAATTCTATAGAAAATTCATGTTTACCAAAAACTGAAAAAAACCCTCACCCTCGAAGTATTTAGCTTCTGAGGTTACAGTGAGGGTTTTTTTGAATGTGTTTTGCATAGGTGTTTTTTTTACAGCAATCATAGAATCACAGACTATTAAGAGATGGAAGGGACCTCGAAAGATCATCCAGTCCAACCCACTTGCCAGAGCAGGATCACCTAGACTGAGTCACACAGGGACACATCCAGGCGGGTTTTGAATGTCTCCAGAGAAGGAGACTCCACAACCTCTCTGGGCAGCCTGGTCCAGTGCTCTGTCACTCTTACAGTCAAAACGTTTTCTCTCATGTTCAGGTTGAACCTCCTATGCTCC
>NW_010196853.1:0-5174 GCF_000695765.1 Mesitornis unicolor
ATATTCAGTGCTGGCCTCACAAGACTGGATTCATTCTCCCAGTTTTCGCAACACATAGAAAACACCAAGAGTTGTAAAGAGTCTCTAATGTCTAGTGGCCAAAGCCCTCTTGAATTACACAGAGGAAACAGTAAACTTTCTTCGGTTGCATCACCACTAAATGGAAAGACAGAATTTGTTTCTGCAGCGGCTTCATTAAAAGCAAGTCAAAACAAAAAAAATACCCACCTCCTTGATTATTAGATATTACTTTGATTTGTAATTTTGAGAATTAAAATACATTTCTTGGAATTCCAACTGCAGGGGATCAGGCTGTTGCTGTACAAAATAAGCTTCATAATAATTTAACCATGACGGCACTAAGTCATATTGACAAGTACCATGTTTACATTCTAAATGGCATCTGTGAAATTGTGATAGAGAAATATCTAAACCAGAAGAAATAATGGATAACTTATTTGATTACTATTTCTCCTTTCTGGCTAGCCAGTGCTTGGGAATCAGTTCTTATTATCCTTTGGCACTGTGCGAGAAAGACATACCTATCCTGGTACAGCTATTTAAAGACTTAAAAACAAAAGAAAAAACTTTCTCTGCTGCATTTCTGCACTGAGAAGAGTGAGGGTGACAGAGCACTGGAACAGGCTGCCCAGAGAGGTTGTGGAGTCTCCTTCTCTGGAGACATTCAAAACCCACCTGGACGCCTTCCTGTGTAACCTCATCTAGGTGTTCCTGCTCCAGCAGGGGGATTGGACTAGATGATCTTTTGAGGTCCCTTCAAATCTCTAACGTTCTGTGATTCTGTGATTCTGTGATTTCTTTATGATATAGTAGGGCTGATTTAAAAAAAAAAAGTTTATAGTCCTGATATTTTTAATGTAAGAAACAAAAATTATAATTACTATGCTCATTAGTAAAATCAATCACTTCTGGCTTGTTTGTAGAATCACTAAAGAAAGGTAATAAATTTCTATATTGCTTTCTTTCTTCTTCCTTCCCACCCTTTCTGATCGTATTTAGATCCTTTCCTATCTGAACAGGTAATACCTTCCCAAATTAATTTGAGCACTTACCTTCTTTCACAAGTGATTTTTATAGGAGTTTCAACATACATACTGTAGTAATGTACTCGTGCTACTGGCTTTAAGATTGGCAATAAAGCAAAATATAAAAATAAAGTGCCTAGAAGATACACTCATGCTACTCTCTTGTTAGAGTAGATTTCTGAAGAGCACAGCAAGCCCATTGCAAGCATTATATGGCACTTCACACCACCTGGCTTTCTCTTCCTTCCAGCACACTGTAATTAAAGGAAAGGGACATCAACATGAAATCAGACAAGAGATGCTGACCAGTTGAAAAGGTTATTGCAGCAAATGAGCAAATTAGTGCACCCTGCTGCAATGACTGCTTCAGGTTCAGAAAGGTCTCAGACAAAATACAATAGCTGAATAAACTAGCTTTGTGATCTGTTTGTTGTAGGTCCTGCAGTCAGTGCTATAACAATGAGTTGGCAGGGTATATGCTTCAAGGACGATGTGAAGTCTATTCTACTCAAGCTCACCAGGCTTATTCTATGTTTTTGCCTACAGTAGGCCAGAAAAGCGTTTTTGTCAATATATGCCAAACCAAAATGTGCTTGCAAAGGCATTTTTCAAATTGCAAAGTTCTTTGTACTACTTTACAGAAATTTCATAAAAAACTCTTCTCTAATCTGCATTGTCCATCAAATTGGATTTACAGTTTAATTTTAAAAAAATAAAAGCCACAAGTACAAATGTCTTCAGTGCAAAATGTATATTTTTAGGAAAGCTAGATTTACATTTGTTATTTTTTTACAAATCTAAAATAGGTTGACTGTTTCATGCACAGCTATTCCAATTTAATATCACTCAAGAAGTTGGGGTTTTTTCTTATTTTAAACTGTACACAGGTTCTAGCTATTTTAAAAGATAATATTTTAGAGCTGAACCTTTAGAATATTTTAGCAGAAAGCAGAGTATCCTGACAATTCTTTCTTGTTGCAAGCTTGTTAAAAGAATACAGATTAATTGATGAAGGCTGCTCTGCCTGCAGCAGAGGTTGCAGAGAACCATGAGCACATCTTCCCTCTGCAGCTCAACTTGGTGGGGAGTTTGAACTTCTAAACAAAGCTACAAATTTACAACAGAGGATGGATGAAAAGGTTGACACCTGCATGAATTATGGCCCACTCTAAAACAGAAATACCCTTTTATACCTCAGAAGAAGGGCTAGTAATCAGCATGAGTAGTAGCTCCATCAAAGTAATACAATTTATCAACTTAATCAGATACATATTGCCTGGTCTACCATTTATTTCTAAACAAGGTTTCTAGGAATTGTTTTCTGTACCAAAGGCAGGTCTTATTTTACTTGAACGTTTTATTATCAAGCATCAGTTTGACAGCATCATATCAGTATCACTCTATCAACAGAAATGAAATTTAAAAGCGCATAATTATGATTTAATGTTTAATATTTACATAGTTCTTTACAAATCTCAAATCACTAGGAAAAAATTTATGAAGGAACAATAGTCAAGAAGAGGGGAAAAATAACTAATGCAATGGAAGAGTGACCTTAGGTGAGGTTTACAGTGGCAGGAAATCTATGCAATGGAATTTGTAGTCATTTGTAGTCATTTGTAGCAAGCCATTAATTTATAATAAATGTGTATTTTCCTCAGTGTGAAAGATACTCTAAAAACCAAATATCTTTCCCTGTGATAAGCAAAAATATCTGGATTTTGGAAAGGAAGTAGACAATACAAGCAGAACCTTCCTTCCACACGTCCTAAGAGAGAGCTGGCAGTGAAACAGATTGTCGAATTCACAAAGAAAAGGCTTAATTGTTCAAATACCAGCACTAGGTTTCTCCTCACCTCCTCCTCATCATCTCCTCTCATTCTCTCCTCCCAAAAGCCTTGGCAAACATTGAAGAATGGAAGGGAAAGTCTTTCAAGTAAGGAGAGGAAAAAAAGTTTAAAGGAAAAGAGCAACATGATATTTTTAAGCATGCAGATTCACAGACAGCTTAAATGGGTCTAAGACAGAACTGCAGCAAAAAGAAAAAAACCTTGCCCTCCCATCTGCTCTCACCAACCAGTTTTCACCATTTTGCTCTTGTCCAGCTCCCAGAACATATGGCTGCAAAGTGAGTCATATTGACTTGTAAATGAAAAAAAAAAAATAAAAATAATTAGCTTTCATTCAGGGCAGTAAACCAGTGGGGACTAGGTGAAAAAAGATCAACTGAGAGATTTGTGTTACAACCCAGTGTGAACACTCAGGAGACTGCAGGGTAGCTCTAACTAGAGAAACTTCTTTACCAGCATGGTACGTACAGCATAGATTGGTGAGAATCCCATGAACAGAATTTATAGTGCCTTTACAATAGGTATTTTTGCTTTTTTGCCTTTTTGGTTTTGTTTTCTTCCCTGCAAGGAAACAATATGACCCAATCTTATTTATGGAAACATTTATCAAAGTAGTTATGTAAAGATAGGTATGCTGAGGAAAACACTCAGGAGAATTTTTCTGGAAGTGCCTGCTTGGTGTTTGTCCCTCTTCATTGAGTATCAGTCATATAAGGTGGAGTGCAGAGAGAATTAAGAGTCAGTGTGGAGTAATGGTCAGCTGTCAAGAGGGCTTAGTCCTGCTCTTGGCTATACTAGTGCTGCAATACTGCCAAGAGAGAGAAAGGCTGCTTGCTAACTCTTCCACAGCAATCTGTAAACTTCAAATGTGGCTAATAATGCCTTAAATTTTGGATTTGCCTATTTCATCCTTGTTACTGTTCTATTTAGAATCTTTTTCTCAACATCTACTTCCTCCCTTAATGGGCTTCACACAAAAATGTTTTTCAAAGGCTTCAAGTAATATATTCAAAAGGGATATATTTTTCAGAGAGTTCTAAAAAGTTAATCTTAAAAATAAATCAATTTCCATTAAGAGTGAAGCAAGAGACACAGCTACAACTCAGTTCAAGTGACTGAACAATGCATTTGTTATCTGGTTTTCATACCTTGGAAAGTGTTCCCCAGCAAAAACAGATTACACCTTTGCCCATTAGTTACTATACCCCAATATCTGTGATACTGTTTACAGTAAGTGACAGTGTGAAGTGACTCTGACAGCAGAGGTGACTAAAGTAATTCTAAGTGGTACTAGTGAAGGAAGGTGTTCTTAGACAATTCTCTTACATGCTGTTAAAAGAAAGTGAATCAAAGAAAAACCCCAAAGACCTTTTGGAAACAGGTTTTGCATTTGTCTATTGATATCTCCAAGTAAAAGACGAAAGCTGACTTGAGTTATCAAAGGACAAAAGATAGCATAGAAGTTGAAAGGTCAGTTTTAGTGAACTACTGTGTAACATTTGGATGTCAGAGAACAGTGATTCTAATGTAGGAAATCATGAGCAGAACAGCATATACAAATATTATCCAGGGCTTGGGGATAGTAATTAAGAACTCAGTTATTAATGACATTTTAGGTAAAATTGTGCAACAAGAAATGGGGAAAACTCAAGATCAGTACAAACTAGAATAACATGGCTAAAGTAGATGTCACTACAATAATCGGCTGTGACCTAGACAGCGGATGTATATTTCAAATTGTTTTAATATGACTACTATATTTCAGAGCTCAGAAGAATAATTAATATTTCACAGAAGAAAAACCTTGTAATTTTTTGAATCTCTGTTTTGTTTGCATATCCAAACGATGGGTAACGATACCCATCTACAAAGAAATTTGACATTCAGACTAAGTAACAAAGCAGGTATACCCTGAAGCACCTACCATCATCCAGGGAAAGTTTTCCCACTTAGTTATCTTCTAACTTGAGGCTTCATATACGTATTTTTGCACACAGAAGCTCTTCTTTGCCTGACAGACTAAGTCTGAAATATAAATATCCTAATGTGTTATAGGAACCTCTTCACTTTTCACTTGCTTGTTCTCTCCTCACCCTCCCCCCCGCTAAATTAAAAAAATATTAAAGGAAGAGGGCTAGACCCTGTACACTATCTTTCAGGAGCTTTTATACGGGGTTGTTGTTGCAAAAAATGGGGAAATAAATCTGATCTTGTGAGGCCAGCACCAAATATGTGACAGACACAAACTGGGAAACAAATAGTAATCATTTATTTACAG
>NW_010196854.1:0-1360 GCF_000695765.1 Mesitornis unicolor
GGGCTGACCCCGAGCCGTGCCCTGGGGTGCCCGGCTTCTTCCCGGGACGGGGAACTTCCACCCTCTCCAGGCCGGAGGGACCCGTCCAGGGGATCCCCTGGGTGGCTGGGGGTGTAGGGGATGTGTTAAATCCACTCTGACTCCCTTTTCTTTTGCCCCAAAGCTGAGAGGGGCCAGCTCATGGCACCCCAGAGGGAGCGGCGCGCAGCCCATGGCTGCTGTTTTCAGGCTGGGTCCAGCAGTGCTCACTCTGTGCTGGAGAAGGTCCCGCATGAGATAGGGTGGCGTTCAAGGGGTCCGGCACCGGCCCGGCTGGGGTGGGGCTGAGGGGGAAATCGGTTGCTTTTCCAGAGCCACCATGGAGAGAAAGCTGTCTGGATCCGTTGCAAACTACCAGGGGATATCCTAGTCATCTAGACCAAATTGCTTATGTTTCTACAATGAACTACTGTATATAAATGTCTGTCCTCCACAGGTACACTCTGTGTTTCAGCAAACTCATAATGTGTTTAAATCCTCTGTTTGCCTCTGTTAATAAAGTCACTCTTCTGATGACAGTGTTTTGGAAGAAGCTTTAATTTCACGCACGGGAATCCCTAGCACTCTGAGTGAGAGGCTGAGGATTGGTCCAAAATCACTGCAACCACTGTGTGCTTTAGCCAGGCTGTCAGCCAGGTCAGGACAGGGCTGGAATCTGAGGCTCATGTCTTCTGGCACCACCTCGGCCGATGGCTGCTCCCTGCCCCACTGACACCCAGAGGGACTGTGATGGGTACAGGCATTTTGGACCTCAGATGTTTCCTGGGAGGCGGCAGGGTTTGTCCCAGCTGCAGGGAGCAGGCTGGGGAGGCAATGCAGGGGGAGCAACCACTGTGGGTTGGGACGTCTCTGCTGGTTTGCCTTTTATTCCCATAAAAGAGGGAATAAAGTTCCACTGAAGGAACTTCTTGACTCTCTTGGGGTCACAATGCATCTGTTGGTGTCTGAGCCTGAATTGGCTCTTACTTCTACCAGCAGGAAGATGAGGGGCTGCATGTGCCGAGGCACACATGGGCAAAAAGCACTCCTCCAAACAGGTTTCAAATCTGGTGCACAAATGCAGGTGAGGAACCCAGACTTGTGAAGAAAAAGAGATTTCTGCAGGGCACTTGCTTTACTACTGAAGAGTAAGAGCCCATAAGCAAGCCTGGCTGAAACAGGTAAGGAAAAACTGACTGCAAAAAGAGGCATGCCACTGTCTGTTTAATTATAATTATTATTATTGCCATTATTAGTAATAATAATTGTTGGTGGGGTTGGGAGGGGTGTTTGTTTATTTGTCTGTTTTCCAGGGTGAGGATGAGTTCTCAGCCCAGGGAAA
>NW_010196854.1:1391-12555 GCF_000695765.1 Mesitornis unicolor
ATGAATGGCAGCTGGAAACACCCAGGGAGAGCGTGAAGACTGGTGGAGCAGATGGGGCCACGGGGCTGGGGAATGTCAGCACAGCTGAGGTAGTACTGACCTGAGGGTCTGTGTGTGTTGAGGGGTGGAGGGGCAGGAGAAGAGCATTAAAGTAGAGCAGGAGCCATGGTGCAAATGGTGGGAACTCTGTTCAGGGAGGCCTTTACAAAGAGAAAGGGATATGAAGTGGGCAGGGACGGAGCAGCAGGATTTTCCAGGCAGAGGTGGTGACCGGCTGTGACTGCAATTTTCATGTCGGAGGGTGGGTGCTGGCCTATGGGGGAGAGGTGTGACAGTGCATTCACAGGGCTGGCAGCATGTGTTGGGTTTTGTAAATTGGTAACTGTGCTTGTGGGTGTCTATGGTATTTCCCAGAGAAGCTGCAGAGGTATTTACTGTTGATTTCTTGTAGCATCTGAGTTTGGTTCCCACTCACGATAAAAAGGTCTTATACTGAGTTGTGGGATGCTTTCAGACACAGAGCATGTAGGCTGCCTGGCTAGTGGTCCCCTCAGCACTGAGTCCAGCCCCAGGTACCACAGCCATCCCAATGAACCGAGTCCTGTGTAGATTGTCTCAACATGTAACATTTTAACTGAAAGTTTGTTTACACAAAATGGGACTGATACATTAAATACTGAACTAAAATACATTAAGAATGATTCAGCTTGTGTGTTAATTTTATAGTTCTTGTTTTGCCTGATCACAATGCTCAAATTATAAATGTGGTTTAAATATCAAAACTATAAATCTAAGACCTGAGTGAAAGAAACTGGAATTTATGGTTCACTTGCATGATGCTTTCATTATAAGAATACTCTCTGCAATATTGTGTGCACCAGTCTGAGGGCTCTTATCACATTGGTTATGCACATGACCACTTACTTTACATTACAGTTATTTCTGTTGTACAGATTGAAAAAATCAGTTGAGGAGGGAAACCTGTGTTGTAACTGTCAGGATAGACTTAGCATTTGCCTATTTTTCACTTCTAAAATAAATTACATGAGATGTCACTGCTTTTCATTTGAAAGACTTGATTTTACCTTTCCTTTTGAGGGGTTTGGACACACTGTCATGGCTTTAGAAGCTGAGGAGTGCCTATACCTCTGGGGTGTCCTTCAAACATGAGGTTGTAATGTCTCCAAGAGCAACCATGGGCCTCAAGGGCCATTCCTATTCCCACTCCCTGCACACACACAATTCCACCCCCCCTCTCCAGTCTTCTTCCAACCCTGCCCATTGCTTAGGATCCCATTTCAGCCCTGTCTGGGACCCTCAGCCCATCCCCACTGATGCCATAGGGTGCCAGTCTCCAGCTCCCCACAGCACTGTCTTGCTCAGCCATGGGCCCATGGGCTGATGTACCAGCCTGGCCTTGGCCCATCCCCATCCCTATCCACATCCCGATCACTGGACAGCTGCCTGATGCCCTTTGGACTGCTTTGCTCTCTGTTTGGGGGGTGGGATGGGTCTGGCTGTGAGGCTTTGCCCTGGGGACAGCCCCTAATGCTCCCAGCTCCCAGCAGTCCCTGTAGGAAGCACCCCAGTGCCTGACAGGGTGCACCTGGAGGTGCTGTGGGATATGGGCAGCTGGACGCAAGTTGTCAGTGGTGTAGCCCAGAGGCAACAGTGGTGTCAACGCCGTGTAACATCATTAATGACTGGGATGATAGTCCAAAGTGAACCATACAATTCAACACAGGGAAATGCATCTGGTAACAGATAGCCCCATGCACCAGTACAGGCTCTCTTGGCCCAAATGAGAGAGTTGGGTCCTACCACACAGATGAGGACCCTGCAGCTCAATAGCAACTTAGCACGGCCTTGTAGCGCTCTGAGCTTCACATCTTTGCAATGGGTCTGGGTTCTGCAGAAGTCACTTTTTTGCCCTTCAAAAAGAAAGACAGAAGGTGCATAGCAGCTCCTACCCAGTCCTCTGTTGACATTGATACAGAGTACAAGGTCAGTGATGAGCTCAGCATCAAGGACACATTCCTCAGTAAACTGTGGGATGAAAGAGGACTGTCTTGCAGACAGCAGAAAGCGGGATAGCATCCCAGAGCAGCTTGTGGAGAGATAAAATGCCTATTGCCAGGATTCTGACCTGTGGTGGAAAGAAAACTCTTCTCGGACTATCCTGTGTCTCTGCTGACTCTGCAGTCTGCAGGAAAGCTAATGGAGCCCTGGGGCTGGGTTGGGGTACCTATAAGACCAGAAAGCAAGGCTGTCTTAGTTGATGTCAGTGAGGAGGCCAGGGAACATATTAACATTTCCAAGGTGGGCCCTACACACAACTTAGCTGAGCACCCAAACCAAGCACCACAGCTTTTGAGGGCTCATCTTGGGTTTAGACAGGAGACAGGCCTGCAAGTCTGGACTCAGTCTTGTGGTTCAGAAATGTGTTTATTGAGTATGAAGTAAAGAAACCAAGCTACCTCAAATGTCAGTCCATTAGGACTCAACCATGGTAAACCTGCTTGCCCGCTGGCAACTCCATTTCAAGATCATAATTTTCTTTTTGACTGGAACTTCCAGCTGGGAAGAGATGTGAAGAAAAAACAATTTGTGACAGCCTGGCTGGCAGGTCCCCTCTTTCTATTGATCAGCAGCTTCTGCTGGCCCCACCGACCAGGGGATCACTGCTGAGGGCCTGGACTTCTCATCAGCTTCTGGGTCTTCTGGCAGTTCCCAGGCACCTGGGCCTGGCTAAGCACATTACACCCCTTCCCTACTACTGTACGCACCAAGACTAAAATATAAAGCGACATAATGAAAAAAAAGTGTTAATTCAATATGGTGTTATTTATGACTAATCTCTAAATCCACCTGAAAGAAAAATTAAATAGAGTACTAGAACAATGAACGTGTGCCATCTTTGTCACTAGTCTAACCCCAACCAAATGAGCTGGTTGAACGGCAAGCAGTGGGACAAAGTGGCTCAGCTGGGTTTTGCTGTTTGTCTCTGTGCTAGTCAGAACCTCAAAGACAAAGGTGATCAACTTCCATTGCTCATCTGCAGCCAAAGCTGCTTCTGGACATTTCCACACAATTCACAGACGTGGTGTCCCTGGTTGAGTCTGAACAGGCACTGTTCTTCATTAACCAGCATCAAGAAAATGTATTCCTTTGGGCGGCAGCCTCTGCAGTAGAAGATGGGGCAAGTACTGAGAGGACTATTGAGATCAGGAGAAGTTATAGAGTTTGGAGAAAATGTTGCATGGACACAGTACATTTCACACTTCCTGGAAAAATCTCATTACATTTTCTGCTCTGTGCGTGCGTGTGTGTGTGTGTGTGTGTGCGCGTGCGCTGCTGCTGCTGCTTGGGTTCTGGGAGTTTTCTTGTTGTTTTTTTCTTTTTTTTTTTCATCCTTTCTTTCAGTACCTTATTCTTTGAGTTACCAGAGCAAACAGTTACATATCAGTCACCAGTGATAGGTTTTCAGGCTTTCTACCTGTTTGTAACTTGTATGGAAGTCCATGATGTTGCATCCACTCAGCTGCTATTCCTTCTAAGGTTTCAGTTTAACAGAATCAGTGGGGACTTTATGCCTTTGTGCTGGTGGTGAAGCTACCACAGGCTGGAGCTAGGCAAAATAAAACCTGCAGATGAACAAGAGGTGGCAGTGCTGTAATGGAATAAAATTCTCAGCAAGCAGCTGTCTCTTGTCTAAATGAGTGAGTTAGCTTAACTGTGATGAACTGGATGCTGGATTATTCCATTTTTGAGACTGGATTTTTTTTTTTAATGACATACATTGGAGCATATAGCTATACTTCACCTGGCTAGAGGTTCTACTACCCCTTACAACTCCCAGCAACTCACTTTTAAACCTAGATCTCTTCAAGGTATGACAACATCCCTTGCAGGGAAGGAAGACTGCACAAAAAGGGACTCAGGGACCTGAACAGCCTTACCTGGGACCTTCACTCCCCCTCTGATCCTGCACCCAACCTGTGGGCACCCCATTTCAGCAGCTCAGGTGTTGGCCTTCAGTCCCAGCCCTCTCTCCTGCCAGCAGGAAGGACCTATGCTGTAGGCATCTTGTCTCTTGCATGGACCCCTCATCCGAATGTTGTAGTTTGTTTCCAGTCCCATCTCCAGCCCCATCTGCTCTCACTGCACTCCCCAGATGGACTCTGGACCTGGTTCATCACTTGCCTTCTCTGGTGACGGATGCTGTTACCAGCACCCAGCTGTGCCCCACTGGTGAGGACACTGCCTGTGCTGGTGTTCACCTGGGTTCCCAGCTCACCTTCTCTTGGGGATCAGACAGCTCTTGCTGTGATGATGTTTGGGCACGGCACTCATGCACAAATGAAAAAGTAGTCCTGGAGACATGGGAGGCTTCAGGCTGCTCAACCTTAAATCTCATTCCTGTCTGCTTTTGAGTAAGCAACAAGGTGCCCCTGTGCTGTAGCAAGCAGAGGCTCAAGGACCTTGCTCTACTGCAGTTGTTGGGGGTGGCCATTTATCGAGGATCCAAAAGGTGAGGCTATGAGTGTCCAGGGGAACAGGATGCCTCTTACACAGTGTCTTTACTTGAAAGTAGCCTGGCAGCCCTGGATAGCCAGTTGGAGGAGATGCTGTGATTGGCTGATAAGACCCTACGGAATTCCCAAAAACGCTCAAGTCAACCCAAAGAACCAGGAGGTGGGTCTGTGCACCACAAATTACTCTTTAAGGTGTGGCACAGAGAGGGCAGATGGTGGCAGGGTGCTCCCTTTTCCGGTGGTACTGGTGGACCTTACAGCAACCTGTAAGACCATGAGAGGGTGCGGGCTGGTGCTATGTGTGCTTTCTGTAAGGTCTATAAGATCAGTTAACCTACTGAACATTTTAAAAACCTCTGGCAGTCTGAGCACAGAGAACTCAGAAGCATGCCATGACCTGCTGGTGTTCCTGTCCAAGGCAGCAGCAGCCAAAGAAGAAAAGTTATGGAAGTGACAGTGGTGTTCAATGGCAAAAAAAAAGGAGAGAGCTGAAGAACTCTGACTGGCAACCAACTCCCCTCACACTCTGTTAATAAACTTTCTCTGTATTTGTGCTAAAGTTGTAGTCCAATGTTGTACAGACATGTCTACAGCATCATTGATGTTAAAAGACATTTATGATGCTCCTGAGAACGTGGGAAGTTGGGGGGGTTTATATGTCCTTTTTGAAGCTGCTAAAAGGTGAATTGATGATGTGAAGAGAAGCCTGGCTTGCAAACCAGGAATCCTACAGCTTACACAAGATCCTGAGAAAACACTTTAAAAGAATTAAGGTGATGGTGGCAGAGATGGATTCACAGTGGCAGGCAGGCTTGGTGGACATGCAACAGTCTTCCAAACACAACAGCAGTTCAACCTACTGGTGACAGACATACTACCCAAGCACGCTTTGGCTGTTGGTCTGGAATGCAAAACGGGCTCTGAAATAGCTGGAGCTTTTATACAATTTTTATCAGGGAGCACTAGCTTTGGAAATTACAAACCAATTCAACACAAGAATTTTCAAACCAACCTTTAAATAAGCTGTTGAAGCATTGTAATGTTCGCAATTTAAAAAAAAAAATAATGAAGTAAAAGCCTCTGCCACAGAGTATTTTAGTAGGGTGCTCAAATCCAAGAGATGGAGACACTTAACAGCACGCAGACCTTTCTGCTGCATTAATGTTTTGTTAGTGCTTATAAAGAACAACAGTTGTAACTTCTGCAGAGTGATCAGAGCCCAACATATGGACATGAACCCTTCAAACCAGGTGAGATGGGGGTGTGTTTAAAATTAAAGAATCTGTGCCTCTGCTTGAAAATGGAGACCACATCAGGGTGTCTAGAATGAAAGAAAGATCTGAGAAGGGCTTTGACCTACCCATGTACATGGTATATTATACAGTCCAGACTGGCAGTGGTGTCCCTGATTTTCAAGCTGTCCCTGTGGTGCATGTTGTGGGTACTGGAGGTATATTCTGTAGCTTGTGCCAAAATTCTCAGAAGTAACTTTGGGGTGTCTAAGTGGGTATTGGTTTGTCCTTTTGATGAAGGGATGTAGGCTAGTAAAATGATGGCAATATAGCTTTTCTTTGGGGGCTACGTTGTAATACAGACAAACGGCATTTATGCATCTGCCAAAAATCACATCTCTCAGGATCTACAGTGTAGGCAGTTTGATCATAGCTAAGCACTCTGCAAGCTTCCCACCTCATTTTGTCATAGCAACACACTTGTGCTCATAGATGTGTTAAAACCTGCTCTCTTTAGGTGGTCCTTTTCAGCAGCTTTGAAAAAAAATGGGGTAAATAACCTCTGCAGCTCTCAATACTCAAAGCATGGGAGAGACTGCTTGGTTTTGTGGGTAAAAAAATTAACGACTCTGCAAAAGATATATGCAGGCTGAGTATGTGTGTACACATGAGTTTACCACATTGAGTGATTAATTGCACATCCATTTTTTCATTCAGAAACTAACAATAAAGTAGCCATCAAAGCCTTCAGCATTGTGCACTAGAAAAGTGTAGCCCTGCCAATAAACAACTGGATAAAGTGCACAAGGTGTGTCTCCCTTAAAGTCCCATTTTCTCCCAGTTTTCTTCTTCAGCCAAAGGGTTATCCAGTCCTATCTCCATGTAAAAATGTAGTCTGGGAAATGTGTCCCAGTTTCCTGCACATGTTCCAGGTCATAGACAACATGTTCCTGGATTTTTGATCATGGGCATGATTTATGGTTGGTCTTGATCTTAAAGGTCTTTTCCATCCTAAATGATTCTATGAATCTAGGATTCTACAATTTTTGATCACTGTTGCCTACACTAGCAGATTTGTTCCTAGCACGTTGCACACTTCCAGTCTTTACATACATTATGGTTTTTCACAGACCTTACATAACTCACAGAAAATCATAGCCAAACAAGCAGTTTGGTTTTTAATAGCCAGGGCCTTGTGTCTCTGTAAAAACTCCCCAGCCCTGCACAGCAGCCTGCAGCCAGAGCAGCTTATTCTTGTCCCCACGTTAACTGCACAGTCAAGTAGTAAGAGACCCAGCAACAATATTTACCATTATGGACAAAGTTTTACAGTATATGACAAAGCCCACAAAGCTTTCTTACCCCAGATACCTCTTCTTAACACCATCACACAGAATCACAGAATCACAGAATCACAGAATCTTAGGAGTTGGAAGGGACCTCAAAAGATCATCCAGTCCAAAATATTCACTGTGTAAAAGGAGGAAACTGCTCTTGGCATATATGACGGTTGCTTGGCTTAAAGAGGCCCTAACCCTTTTCCCCCTGGAGAGGAGTTTGATGCAGATATGAACTGCTGGGGTCACCTTCCGCCCTAGTGCGACATGTCCACAGGCCTAACATGTGAGTCAGCCTGCAGTTAAAGGGCCTTCTGTCCCCACAATACCTTGCCAACAAGATGCTTGAAGAAATGTAAAATTCACTTACCTTTCCTAATTAGCACTTTGTTGTAACAGTTTTTTGTGTTTCGCTGGCTTGTAAGCCAAAGTCCCAGAAGTAAAAATTCCACCATTCCCATTATCACCACCATCCCACCTGTTGCTCCTCTGTGCCCCCAGAATAATCATGGTCTGAGCTAAAAAGCTCTGCAGCACCCCAGTGCTTCTGCTGATACACAGAGCCCTCTTGGTCAGCTTCTTGAAGGGGTCCATGGTCCCTCTCCTGAAGTCCTCTGACAAGTTAGTGCATGTTAGAGCAGTCTCAAGGAGAAGGACTTGGGGGTGTCAGTCGATGAAAAACTCAACATGAGCTGGCAACATGCTCTTGCAGCCCAGAAGGCCAACTGCATCCTGGGCTGCATCTCAAGAACCGTGGCCAGCAGGGCAAGGGAGGTGATTCTGCCCCTCTACTCTGCTCTGGTGAGACCCCACCTGGAGTACTGCGTCCAGTTCTGGGCCCCCAACATAAGAAAGACACGGAGCTGTTGGAGTGAGTCCAGAGGAGGGCCACGAAGATGATCAGAGGGCTGGAGAACCTCCCCTACAAGGTCCGGCTGAGAGAGTTGGGGCTGTTCAGCCTGGAGAAGAGAAGGCTCTGGGGAGACCTTATTGCAGCGTTCCAGTTGCTAAAGGGGTCCTATGGGAAAGCTGGGGAGGGACTTTTTACAAGGGCAGATAGCAATAGAACATGGGGGACTGGTTTTAAACTGGAAGGGACTAGACTTAGACTGGATATTATGAAGAAATTCTTTACTGTGAGGGTGGTGAGACACTGGCACAGGTTGCTCAGAGCAGCCGTGGATGCCCCCTCCCTGGAAGTGTTCAAGGCCAGGTTGGACAGGGCTTTGGGCAACCTGGTCTGGTGGGAGGTGTCCCTGCCCATGGCAGGGGGGGTGGACTGGATGATCCCTTCCAACCCAAACCATTCTGTGATCCTATGATCTTCTGAAGCCACACAGCATGGAGGTGG
The DNA here is from genome assembly GCF_000695765.1 of Mesitornis unicolor. Lineage (NCBI taxonomy): Eukaryota > Metazoa > Chordata > Aves > Mesitornithiformes > Mesitornithidae > Mesitornis > Mesitornis unicolor. Next base: position 9,847 of record NW_010196854.1, read on the forward strand.
GGCAGGGGGGAAGGGTGAATCTGCCTTTTATTTAATCACTTTTTATACACATTGAAACTTTATTATTTGTCCCATTAGCTGTTAGTAAAAGATGTTTCAGCTACTTCTTACCTATGCTTTTACAGACATATATTTTTAATTTTGGTATCTTTATACATGCATAAACATATATACATATACCAATATATACACATATAAATGTAGTCATACATATACAAATTAGTGTATCTATGTGTAAGTAAATAAAACATATTTATACATATTTGCACACTCCTTTACATATCCACTTCCATCTTGCAAGTGTTGCAAGTGAATGTATGTATTTCCATATGTGAGCACTTCTTGGTCTAAAGAAGAAGGAAGCCAATCAGAGGGAGAGCAAAGGCCACGTGGGTAGAAGCGCAACCAGCCAATCTCAGAGCAAGAAAGCGGCAGCTCCCTGCCTTGAAATGGTGGTTGAAACAAAATGGCATCTCCTCGTGAAAAGAGGGGAGGAACTTCCTGTTCTGATTTGCCACTGGAAGGAACGGCTGGTTCTGGCAGCCAATCACAACAGAACACATGACTAAAGGAGGCGGAGTTTTTTGTTACCCTTTGTGCTACCACCTCCTTTGTGTGCCCTGGGGACATTTTCTGCTGAGGCGCTGGTCTGTAAGTCTCACTTGCCTCTTGCAGGCTGACCCCACACAGTGTGCTCAGCTGGTCCGCTCTTGCAGTGAGAGTGATTTCTGCCAGAAGAGGTTAAAAGAGAAGCTAAGGAACGGCCAGCTTTCCTCCCCGTCAGCTGAAGTCACGCTACTTGCTGCCTTTCACACAGAGCAAGTCACAGCCCTCAGCGTGAGGCAGAGTGAGAGAGCTGAGCTCTTGGACGGTCCTTCCCATTCTGAAAACCTCTCTCTTGTATTTAGAGGCCAGGAGGACAGTGCAGGGACCTACAGCTGGTGTATCCCTCAGCCCTGGTCCTCGGAGCCAGGTGGGTCCATCTTTCTGAACAGAAGGAGCTGTGATTACTTCTCCCAGCAGTGTTGCGACAGAGGTCTGGCACTCGAAGTGGGGACATTTCCTGCAAGGAAACCTTCTTGGCAGCAGTGGCTGAACTTGTTTCTCTGAGAACACACAGCCTTTGCTGCTGTCAACACTCTAGAGAAGAACATCACCACGGCAGGGCACGGCAAGATCTGAGACACTCATGGCACACTCCCTTTGAGGAGCCACAGATGCCACTGAGTCTGAGCTGAAGTTTCAACTGTTTGTCCCTTGCTTTTCCTGCTGCACCGCTTCAGACTGTGTGGCACACAGGAAGGGGTAGTAGAGCACTCACCTGTTTTTTGGGTTTTTTTTAACTGATACTTGTTTTCATTTGCAGCAACTGAAACCATGAAGAGAAAGAAGGTGTTATACCCTGTCCCTTTTCTCTGTGACAGACCTCTACTGCTGAAGATGTGCCAGGGCAGTTTGGATCTGGCTGCAGAAGGGCATCCTGTGTCCAGCGTGTGGTGGCTGTGGGGAAGACAACACACTGTCCCAGCTGATGCAGGCAAGCAAGCAAGCCTGCCAAGGGAGTACCCAGCCTGCAGGCTTCTCCTAAGAGGCTCATTGTGGTTTAACCATGGTTTGGACATGATGATTTGACCTGTGCCCTGTTCATTCCTTCCTAGGAAGGAAGCAGGACTGTCTTTGTGACAGTGAGGGGAGTTCACCAGCACAAAATCCCATCCCAGTGCAAGCAGAGTGCTCCTCCTCATCCAAACTTTCTTCTGTCTCTAAGAGAGGTTTACATGCCACAGGGCCTATCTTACTGTTCTCCTGTGTTTACCACAGGAACTCCTGGATGTATTTTATGTGAAATGGCCATCAACTGAGAGGTTATTCAGACCAGCAGCCAGCAAGAAAACACACTACGAGCTGAAGGAGGCCCTAGACACTGGAGGGGATATTGACCAGGAAAGCCAAACTGTGCACCTACTGGCAGTGATTGTGAAGGTGAATTATTTTGATTTTGGGCTGAAGAGCTTCCTGCTGCACTGTAGGTCCCACTTCAGTGGCTGACTTTGACCTAGCTGAGAGCCCACACTAAAGCCACAGTGTTCCCAAACTTGATTTCTCAGACTTAAAATTACAAGTTAATTTTTTTTTCTTCTCTCTTTCTTTTTCTGTTCCTCTTGTTCTGCTCCTGGTTTCTGGCATTCCCATGGGAAACTCATATCATGGTCTTCCTGAGTGTTTTCAGGGAGGCACACTGAGGTTTAGGGGAAAGCAGAGGGCAAAGGAGAGTGGGGAGTCCTGTTAGCTGGATAGTATGGGTTTGCTTGGCCCATACCGTAGCAACTGCTCAGTCAGCATTGATGGGTAGTTCTGAGAGAAGGTCGCTGAAACCAACCAGCCTTCTCCAAGCCAGAGTCACTGAGATGTCCCCTGTGATATCAGAGGGAGCATTCAAAGCCTTATCTGAAGCTCATGGCATTGCAGGACTTATTCTGAAGCATCCCCTTGAAGCTCTTGCTGGCTGACCTCAATCAAGAGATGTCACCCTTGGAGAAGCTGAGCAAGAAGGAGAGATTAGAAGAACTGAAAGAGTAAGTTTTGCAAGTAGTGCCATGGGTATGGAGGGACTAGCAGAGGTCTGGGACTACCCTGTGAATTGACAGCTTTCCTGTTGGTGCTGGCAGATGTTTATTACTGCTGTGGAGTAGGATTTAGAGGGAAAGA
>NW_010196854.1:12586-35435 GCF_000695765.1 Mesitornis unicolor
ATTTCCTTAGTCAGAACACTCCCTTAAGACACTTGAGATTGCTCCACAAAATTACTCCTGTAAGGAGTGGCAAGCAGTTGCAGTGTCTTAGTGAAAGTAGTCCCTTTGTGTCAACCAAGCATGGACAACAAGTCTTCCTTTGAGGGGGCCTGAGTGAAACCAGGAGCTGGCAAACACCACCATGCTTCCTTCCTGAAAAGCAGATTTTAAAGCTACACAACACAACTGCAGGCTTTCTTAACAACACAACTTAGAAAAGCCTGCAGTGGTTTCTCTTGACAACATATGATTTATTAATGTTGATCTTCTCAAAGACACGGGCTGTAGTAATGCTTGCATGTCAGTGCAGATCTTTCTTACAGTTAACCCACTACTGAGCTGTTGTTGATATTTGAATGGCAGTGCTACTAAGTCATGGAAAAAACACATGCTTCTCTCTATTTAGAAATAATGTCATTTCTGCAAGTTTAATGAAATACACACTTTTAAAGAAGTAGCTGCCACTGAAGTGTTGTTACTTTACGTTCACATTCCCTTAGGGTGGCTGACAAATTGCCTAGATCCAGTCTCCTCATCCTCAGGTGGTTGTTGTCTCTGCTGCACCACATCAGGCAAAACTCATCAACAAGCAGAATGGCCTCCAGCAATCTTGCCATCTGCATTGGACTAAATATGTTGAGCAGTGACATAACTGCAGTTTTCTGCACATAAGAAAGGCTCAAGAGTCAGAAAGGCTGTCTGAAGCATTCTGTGCCCTTTAGATTGAAATTGGTGGTTTTATTTGTAAGTGCTGGTGGAGTTCCTTATTAACAACTGCATACAACTGCATGGAAGTATTTGGGAAGGAGTTCACTTGCCTTCTGTATCCCTCAGTTGAGGAGTCACCAGTGGCCGTAGACATCTCCAAAGGTACAAAGATGGACAGAGGATTATCACAGGCTGGTGCTGCTGATCCTTCTTCCTTAATGTGTTACTGAATCTGTGAAAAGCCAGAGTTTCTGAGTGCTTAAGATACTATGGCAGTGTTTTCCTACTGGAAGATTTCCAAAAAGTATGGTGACAAAATTCACAAAGTAAAATTCACAGCACATGTTAACTGTCTGCCCTTCACAGGCGCGTTAAGCACAGGCTCTGAGAGCAATGCTTTTAGCTCAAGGGCATTTCCCAAGTGGGGCTGGAAACAACATTGCTCACTCAATCCAGCTCATTCTGCAGCCTGTGTTTTGCCATGGCCTCTCAGGACAAACATGCAATGGAGAAAAGTGCTTTTTCATGACACCTGATAGTGGTAATGCTGTCAGTGTCCTGTTTTGCACTTGTGTTATCACACTTTGCTCTATCCAGAACTGTTTACTCCTCAACGTGAGCTGAAACCTGGTAGTCTAGAGTCTGACTTCTGAAATATGCTGATTGAGATGCCATTTTCCAGAGTATTTCCCATCAATGCAGCAGATACTACAGAGAACACAGCATCAGAATAGGGCCTAGAAGAAAACTCATATAGGGCTTAAGGTGGGTTTTGCTTCTGGTTTTATTATTCCAGAGAAGTCACTTCACTGCATGTTTTTGCTTTTGAGAACTGTATTCAGAAGAATATAATGACCACAAAATGGAGGCAGATACAGAGCATCTGACAGGTGCATTTCTGGATAGATCACCCTCTCTGCTTTTATTCCTGCCAGACTCAAGGGCAGATATAGTCATGAAAATGGAAAAAGGACAGGTATGTCAGGTCCACAATCACTGTGGCAAAGTGTGCCATGTATGAAGGAGTGTCCTGATGCAAAACTGAGGCAAAAATAGAGTGAAACCCCATTCCCTTTTTGCCAGATGCCTACACACCTGTGCTGCTGCCAGGTGGATGGGAAGCTCTGCACTCCTTGCTGCAAAACATGCATCTAGGGCACAGCACTCACTGTATCAGCAGCCACCTTACGCAGTCTCCCCAGCATTTCTTGTAACTGCCCCATTGTCTGTATTCCTCTTGGACAAGAACTTCAAGCCTTGTGGTCTGCCAGGGTATGAACCAAGGCACAGAACATCACGACTATGCCAGAGAGAGGCAGAGAGGGGATGTGTTTAGAGGGGATCCCTCTAAGGGCATGTGTTTCAGGGACTGCCTGAGCTAAGTACTAATGGCTGGAAGGCCAGTGCCATCTCCCACCGATCTGAGCTGGGCAGGAGAATTAGAAGTGAGGCTTCCTCTTAAGCAGCATCTCACCTTCAGACAGTAAAAACGATGCCCACGCGGCCATACCAGCACTGTGGTCTAGCCTGCTCTCAGACACCACTTCCATGTTTGGCCTGAATGCTCTAAAAGCATGGGGGTCTAGGTTCCTGCCACTTTACTTCAGAGCACAATAGAGCCTCCTGTATGTAAATAAAGGGACTGTTTCCCTCAGAATGAGGGGTCTGTCAGGGAAGAGGAGCAGTTTCTTCTCATGCCAGTTTCTGTGAATCATAGCCTCCTGAGTCTGGGCAAAGCAAGCTGTTGACAGGCAAACCTCTACAAGTTTCCTGGCAAAGACTCCTCCTTTTTAGGTTGTACCTCTTGCCCTCAAAAGTTGTTTCCTTTCCTTTGGTTCTTTAGGCTGCCCTTCTAAAGATACAGCATTATGAATGTATCCTTTGATTACTAGTTTAGAATAACATTTACCAGTTGTGGGGTTTTTTTCTGTACTGCTTTTTGACATATGAAAGCAAAATTTATTAAGCTAAATAGCAGAGGACTGGGGCACAAAGTAGGTACTTGAGAAGTCATGTCCTAATTACAGATTAACTTGAAGAAGTGAATAAGGTGAGGTTTATTTCGGTGTAGTTAATATAGTCAGGGATATTTTTTCTGTCAGTAAAAAAACCCCACAGCTCCTCACTGCCTTTAAACAAGTCACTGGAGCACTTAGATATGACTCTTAAAACTTGCTTTTAGCTATATAAACCATAGCCAAGAACTTCTGTGGAAAACATCCTAGATGTTGCAAATGTATTAGAGATCCAGTTAGTTCCTCCAAGTTTGTCTTGTCTGAGACCCTGTAAAAGTTCTTTGGTTTGTTTTCTGGCCATGGATTGGTTTAATAGCAAAAAAAATGGTATTTGAGCAGTTTTGAGGAATATTTTTTCATGAACTGTCATCAGTTCTCTTGATCTCCAAACAAGGCAAGTAAACCATACTTCAAGAATGTCTGAAGTAGACAAATTAATCTGTGGTTAACATAATGGGACCCAATGAGATGCATCCCAGAGTCCTGAAGGAATTGGCTGATGTAGGTCCCAAGCCACTCTCCATGCTATTTGAAAAGTCATGGCAGTCAGGTGGTATCCCTGGTGGCTGGAAGAAGGGAAACATCACACCATATTTCAGAAGGGTAGAAAGGAGGAACCTGGGAACTACCGACCTGTCAGCCTCACCTCTGTGCCTGGGAAGATCATGGAACAGATCCTCCTGGAAGCTCAGCTGAGGTCCATGGAGGACAGGGAGGAGGCTCTGGGGAGATCTTAGTGCAACCTTTCAACCTAAATGGGGCTAATAAGAAAGATGGAGACAGACTTTTTAGTAGGGCCTGTAGCGATACGACAAGGGGTAATGGTTTTAAACTAAAAGAGGGCAGATTCAGACTAGATATAAGGAAGAGTATTTTTACAATGAGGTTGATGAAACACTGGAACAGTGCCCAGAGAGGTGGTGGAGGCCCCATCCATGGAAATGTTCAAAGTCAGGTTGCACAGGGCTCTGAGCAACCTGATCTAGTTGAGGATGTCCCTGCTCACTGCAGGGGAGTTGGAGCTGGATGACCTTTAAAGGTCCCTTCCAACTCAAACGATTAATTCTATGAAAATACATTATACTCTACTGGTCTTCACCACAGTCTTACTCACACTAGAGGTCACACTAGTTGGGTGGATTTTCCCTCTTCTGGAGCTGGAATTCTGGCATGACTATTTGCACTGATCTGGTCAAAGTACATTTCCCCTGACTGAATTTGCGGAGTATTTAGTGTTAATTAATGACACATGATTTTCAGGTACAATCTTCTGTGTCATATCAGTTAGAAATATATCTGCCTTTTCCAAAAAGGTCTGTACAGCAACTATGCATTTTTCAGCTTTTTTTTTCCATTCAGAGTAATCAGTGAGTTTAGGAATAATTGCAACAAGATTTTAGAACTCTCCTTTACAGGTTTGCCACTTTTTTTTCTTTTTATCGTCTTTCCATAACATCTATAAGGAATTCTATAAGTTCTAATTCTATATTCTTCTATAAGAAACCACCCCACAGAGTCAATTGAGAAATGCAATTTAAAAAACATTAAAAGGTCTGCTTCCGAATCTTCCAGGCCAAGATAAAGTCTTTACAGAGCTGTTTGAAGTAGAATTGAATTCTGGTTGTGAATCTGGGAAACAACACTGGCAGTTGTTCTCTGCTTGCATTTATGTATAAAATAGGTAACACTTCTGACCAATGTGCGTGTCCTTGCCAAACAGAGATCACTAACATGAGACTACTGATGACAATGTGCTGATGTACTGAACCAAATGCAACTAAATTAAGATTATAATGAAAAGCATAGAGGTGAATGAGAAATTATAACTTTTTGTGCACCATATCCATGGAGAATGCTGTACAAGCCATAGTTTTATTACAACCTCACCTCTTATTTGTATTCATGAAATTAACAGTCATCTTTACAAAGTCGAGCAGGGGGGATATTTTTCTGCATTTGAGCACAGATTTTATATATTTTACTTGTTTTAAACTGGATACTAAACTTACCTGAAGAACAGACCAATACACTCTGGGTGTTCTGTTACTCAAGCTACTTTTTGTGGGCAAAATATGGTGATTCTAAGTCTTGTTAAAGCACAGAATCAAAGATGGAAAAGCTCATTTATTTGTAGCAGTACGTATGACACCAAAAAAGGTGGGACTTTTTTTTTCTCCTGAAGGTATATTTTAAACACTAGTGAAACAGGTAGCGCTCCATAGGGCACCAATGGAAGCTGGAGAATGTGAAGGCACACCACCCAAGCTGGGTGCGCTGTAGCCCACCTAAGCTGCAAGAGCACACTGCCTGCTGCTCATCCCTTCATACCCATACATTGCTGTATTCCTTATACATGTAAGTTGTCAGAAATTTGGAATATGTCATGCCCTCATTTGAGCTGATCTAGCAGGTTTTAGTATCTAATATTTCACCCTCATTATATATACATAAGGAAGACTGTGGTTCAAGAGACCAAACCCTTTCTTTGAGATGTTTTAATTACTTTTGGTGGTAATTGTGAATCAGTGCCAGGCCCAGAAACTTCACTGAAGTCTTTTCCCTGCTGCTGAATTAATTACTGTGGCCAGAAGTATTTTTGTCTCTCAATATATCTCCATGAGTGCATTCAACGCTATTGTTGCTTCTCATATTCTTCAGAATATATTTTATATGTATTCAATTCATCTACTACAAACTGTTACACTTTTTTTTATATCTGGCATATTGTGAACTTATATTGTGTTCAAATTTGCCTAGTTTTACTAATATCCTTATGTGGAAAAGTTATTCAAGACTCAGCTAGCAAAGACAACAAAAATCTACATAGATAAGCATTAATACAAGCTTGATAAGATATGGTTATATTCACGTGCAAAATACTTGGATTGACTTGTTCATTCATAGAGATACCCATAGAATTAAACAGAAAATGGTGGTCACACTGAAAGATTCTTGAGAATCGCTACTGTGAAATAAGAACAGAATACGCTACATAATTCTGTAGGATTCTCAAAAGCTGCAAAAATAGGCAGCAAAAATAGCTGTTCAGTAGTTTCTGCAGAGAACTGTTTACAAAGTGTATGCAATTCTGATTTTCCATATGAAGTAATCCAAACAGAAAAAAGTCTTTAATTTATGGGCAGTTTAGGGGCTAGCATTCCTCTTCATTTTTTAAATAAGAGAACTGGTAGTTCCACTGGTAGTTGCATCAATTCTGCTTTTATTTGCACATTAGTGTTGTACCCTGAGCAAACTGTGTATTTGTTCTGCTTTGGATCTACTTAAGTTCATTGCTATTGCATTACTTCTTGTGCAATTTATGTCTCATAAATCTTTTAACAGAATAAAGCATTGGAGATTTCAAAAGCCCATTGAGGACCTTCTGCCTTCCGTTGAAGACATGGTGTGAGCTCTTTTGAGAAACTTCCATGCATCCTGGAAAGGTGGTGGTAGCTCCAAAGAAATACTGGGGCAAGAGTTGTACAGATCTAAGACATCTGATGGTGTTTGTGCAAATTAACATGTGAGGTACATAAATCTGTGCTGCTTACTGCTTTCCTGTCTGTGCAATAGCCAGCTATTGAAGGAACATGTGTGAGCCTTCAGGTTCATGCTGTCACCTCAGATCTGGGGCAGGGGAAGGTGCTCTGAGCTGTGAATGACGCTCCAGAATTATCGAGCACGGAGCTTGACCTCTGCACATCATGAACACAAGAGGGTGCTGGTTACTCTGTAGAGACTTTTGTCTCAGTTTTGGAATGGAAAAGCTAGAGAGAAATACGATGTCCTGAAGAGCTGTATACCGGGAACTGAAGAGACGTGGTCAAGGTAAGCAGTATGCATTAAATCACAGTTACTCATCTAAGCTTCCTTAACAGTACTGATGTTATGGATACTATGTCTTTACTGTTTGAATCCTCCTTCATCCTTTCTTCACCTTGTCTAAAGTCAAAGATATTGGTAGTAAAATAAGATGCAATTGTGTGTCATCATTACAGCAGGTCTGGACATTTGAGTAAAGCAGCTGCAGAGCTCTCCCAAATGAGGCTTTTGCAAGGTCATCCCTACTTAGAAGTAACACTGCACTTTTCATGCCACCCAAATTCTGGATGGGCTTTTCTACTCCCTTTTGACCTGCTTTATGACCTCATTATGAGAATATGCTCGTCCAACCACTGTTAAATATATATACAAGTGAATTCTTGCATCCTTTTCTATAAACTCAGCAAAAGATGGAAGCAGTGGAATGGCAGTAGTGTTTGTTGGGATATTGTTGGATAATAGTTTAGCAACTGGTGGAGAAATGATAACATCAGTTTGCTGCATTATGTAGATTATATCTGAAAATGAAAATTATATCTGCATAAGTGAGTAGCCAGGAGCCCAAATTAGCAATCATCCACCCGATGGTTACTTCAGTAAACCCAGTACATTGCCTGAAGAGGTATCACCTTAATTAAAATTAGTCCAGATACACACTTCAAGAACAATAGGCATTTGGAGGTAGACATGAGCACTCTTAATGATAATTTATTGGTATCATATATAATATAATAGTATGAATAATAACAATAACAACAATTAATAATAATAATGATTATTATTATTATTTGCCAGCTTTTAGTAAGAAATGTTGACTTTATGCACAGAAAATGTAGCTGCTCCTTTTTTTGTGCTGTGTAAGGGAATGAAAGAGATGTTTGTGTTCGTGCTTATTTGGGTTTATTATGGTTCAAAAAAGACTGATTTTGAGGTGGGCAGGTTAACTAAAGAATGACTTGGTGCTGTGTTAATGTTAAAATACATCAAGTAGATACCTATCAAGATACTGCTACTGTGCGCACATACACACTTATCTAGGAATTAATCAATAAACCTTTCTGTATACACAAATGCACATAGATAAGCAGCATATATAAGCAAGTTTCATCAAGTGATGGAAAAGGAAGAGCTCTGAAATAGTTTTCCTTCTGTACATGCCAACTTTCCTTCAGTTCTTTCTTGTTCTCACACAAACAGAACCACTTTCTTTAGTACCATTATTAACCTTGTCCTGTCTTTCCCAAGTATGCCTACTTTTTTCTCCTTGAATGGCAGTAAGTAGACAGTTTCACTTCATTTCCGACTCTGTTATGTCCATTTTCCTTTTCTTTAGTCTCCAGTTATATACAACATACAGTCATGTGAAATCAGATAGGGATTCTAAGTGGCAATTCCAGTCCAGAGGATAACGGAATCACTGGACATACAAAGTTACTTTGCTTCCTCTTCCACTTATTTCTGAAGATTCTTTGTGTTAGTAGCTTTCCATTTTCTTCCCCCACCCTATGCTATTTTCCTATTTTTGTGCTATATTTACAGTAATTTCCATGATCACAGGAGCCAAGTTTGTCAACTGCTGTTGAATCTTGATGACTACTGAGCATCACCCATTGGTCTCCCTGGTGGAGTGCTTATGTGCTGCATCTCCCAGCTCCCTCCTGGATGAATTCTTTCCTCTGGCAACAGAGGCCTCTAAGTTCCCTCACTGCTGTGTTAAAGCGGGAGCAGAATATATAAGCACTGGTACCAAGGAGTATCTGTTAGGATCATAAGTGCAGCACAGTACCTGTGCATTTTTAAGGATTGTAGTTCATAAAAGTGAAGTTATAAAACATACCTCATTAACAGCAAACTGAATTCCATGGCTGTATCTTCATTCTAAACAAGGATGGAAGAGTAGTTATGCTGACACCAGCAAGGTCAGAATCTCACCCCAGGCCCTTGCCTTCCCCTTCCTCATAATTCTGCCCAGTCCTGTATTTGTCAAGAAAGATACAGATCATTTCCTTTGTTCTTGTTCAGCTTTTTTCTGCACCGATAATCATTCTTCTGAACATGTCAAGCCACCTTTAACGTTAATTTTAAATCTGTACACACACAAAGCAAGTAGAACAGTTATCCTTTACTTGAAGTGCACGTACTGAGAACATGTTTCTTATTATACAATAGATATGATTTACAATATCTGTAGCATAGGAGATGTATTGTTTCTACAGTGCAGTCTTTTCCTACAGAAATAATAAGATTTTGCTGTAATTAACCTCTCTTCACAGAATATGCTCATTTCTGTGCAGTTTCTTGAGGATAAGGCTCAGAATTGTTCTCTAGGTTCTACAGGCGTGTTAATAAAACACTGCATTGTGTAAGTTCAAGCTGAAAGAAAAAGCTTCAGTGCACCAGAAATGCAATTTTTCAGAAATGCCAAGTCAAAACTTTTCAGAAAATTTTAACTTCTTGGCCCAGTCCAGCATATCACAAAAAATTCAAATGTTTCACAAGATGGGAGTTTTGGTTTCAAATCCGTTCTTATTTGAATGAAATCCAGTTTAAAGCAGCAGGCGAAAGGAAATGCCTAAAGCACTAAAATAAATACCTAAACAGTTGCCCTTTCTGATAAACTCTGAGAATTTAAAATATTATATGATGCCAGATTATCACCAAAAGCATCCTATAACTTGTTGTCTTTTGTAATGAGTGCTGCTCCATTCCTTCTGGTTAACCTGTTTGAAAAGAAAAAGCTCATCTGTCTTCCTTTGGACTGTTACTAAACACTTGAGGATCCTCAAATGGAAAAACATTAATTTTTTTTTGCTTTTAAATTTGGAGTGGCAATTCTCTGGGTTTTGGGGTTTGTTCGAGACCTATTCTAATTTAGTTGCTCCATGAAGTGATACACCACAGACTTAAGGCTCTGAAGCAGTTTTGGGATGAAAGAAGGCTGCCTGTCCACAACTGCAAGACTGTTCTGAGGGTCACTGCTCTATCATATACAGACTAAACAATTCAGGAACATGATCATAAACAGAATTCAACCCACCATTCAAAATTAAAGAGCTGCCATGAAACAGCTATGAAATATTAGCATGCAAAGACTTTTATCTGCGCCTAAATTGAGACAAAAAATACAGAAACCATTCCAGTGTCACATATTTAGTGAACGTAGGTTAAAAAAATACAAATGGCTTTTGAAGATTTTGTGATTTTAGAGGCAAGGAGGAAAAGGAAAAGAATTGTGACTATATATTACACTTGAATTGTGATAAAAACTGTCTTAAGACATGCAAAGTATCCTTTAAACAGAAACTTTTATTTTGCAAGACCCAGAACCTGTTATGTAGATGGTTACTCAAAAACCGGACTTTGCTGGTACTTTCACTGCAAGTAAACATTAGAGAAACTACCAAAAAAAAGTCAGAATTTTTTGTTTTGGTGATAAAATACCAAACCTAAATTCTGTTTAATCTGTTGAAGATGGCAAGAGCGCAATTTTATTAAGTTCAAAGTTTACACTGTCTGCTGAATAACTGCACACTGCTTAATAACATCCTTTACATTTAGGGTAGTGAAATCTTTAAACAGGTATATTCTACCTCAACTTGAAAGAATTTCCATAAAAACATGACAACATTCAGACAGTAGGTCTGTGGTATTGGATAAGCAAGAAAAACTTGCATCAGTAAGTACAAAGTATGATCCATTCAGCTGTTTTCAGAGTTCAGATGATCCTGAGGCAATGAAAGAAATATGGAGCCAGTTCCATTGCTAGCATTCAGATATCACACTGGTGCTATAACTTGCTTAGGACTGGAATATTGTGTGCACATGCTTTAAAGTTGTTCCTGTGAAAGTAATGAACGACGGTATTCCAGCTGACTTCCCTAAGCTCCAGTCAAAACTCAGTATTTAAAAGTAATGCATAGGTCTGAGTTCTCATTTAAGGATTGAGAAGGAAGAGTTGTTACTTTGCAGAAACAAGCATTTTGTCATCTCTGCCTATGTGGTGCTGGAGAGAACACTGGTTTGGCAGCAGTTACTGCCAATTCTCCTCTACCAAACACCTTTCTCTATTTAATTCATTCTATCAGGTTAGATAGCCTCCCATTGTTCTTAGCTTCCAAAAATTTTACTTATTATTAGAACAGCAGCACTGATAAAAAGTCCAGTAACAGTGGGTTAGGCACTCAAATAATGTAGTGCTTCTTGTTAGAGAGCAAGTAATCTTGCCACAAGAAAGATGACAGCAGCTCTGTGGACCCATGGAAGGCTTGGAGCAGGAGAGCAGATGAATTTTTAGTTGTGTCTGCATCCTGATTTAAGAACAAAAGTAATGTAATGTGTTCTGGCCTTCAGACCCTGTTATTTATATACCAGATTAATTTCAGTGTAGATCAGAAGAGGAGAGTTCTATATGTTTCCAAGAATGATGGAATTTTTTTACAACTGTATTTAGTGCACTATTCTATGTTTGTAATCATGAGTGCATTAGAAAACTAAACTGAGAAATTAATAGATTTCCTGCGTGACTTTCCACAGCAGATACATGGGTAAAGTGATAGAAACATTTAACTTGTAATTGTTTTGTTACAGACACTAACCCAAAGTTAGGTTTAGCAATGACATAGCCTAGTCATAAAAGATTTTTTTTCCTTTTTTTTCATCATTCATGTGATTTACATCTTTCTTAAGGTTCCCTGTACAGCAATCATGATACCTTTTTCAAGATCAAGTTTTACTGTTTGGTTTGTTTGGGTTTTTTTATTTAAGTATTGGAAACAGATCAGTGAAATGCAGCTGCAGCATTTCTTTAGTGGGTGCTCATTCATTTTTTGACTACCATTGTATTCTCATTGCTCAAAACCTTTACTATATGGCTCTTAACAGAAAGTACAAACATTAAAAAGTACATAGGGAAGGAATATATAATCAGAATTAGGTAAAAATATGTAGAGAATTATTGGTATGCAGGCTGCTAAGTAAGAACTCAATCTCTCCTCAAACACATACAGGTCAGGTAGTGAAACATTCAGTTTTTGTCCTGTTCCCTGACAGCCTCCCCAAGCCTCCCCAGCCCCTTTCTTGTGCATCTCTACACTGGTTTTTCAGAGCAAGCAAAGTTGTTTGTCATTTGAGTAGCACAAACCCATGCAAGCGCACGCGCGCGCGCACACACACACACACAAATCTTTCAAATTCTGTCCCTCCTGTAGTACTTACACAACTAATAAACACTTGCCACATTGACTTAAAGCGAGGCCAGAGAATGGCATTTCAAGTTATCTATAAAACTAAAGCTGTTCCAAATGCCCTTTGCCATGTAGAATTTCCCTTTGCCGCAAACAGACAGGAAAGATGACAATATGTTGGCATAGCAGGTTTTTAGGTCAACAGCTATGCCAACATCTTGCCTCCTCTCCAGCTCTGCATAAAGGAACTTCTTGGAAAGGCATCTGTGGGAACTGTATCATCTTTTACTGTGATTTGTTTGATCTGAAATAGAAAACCAAAATTTAGGTAGAAGCTTCACACTGTTACATAAAACATCGGAATAGCAATCTCACAGTACAGTGTACAGTAACTCTAATGTGAGCTGGTTTTTATCCCTTAGGCTACAAGATCTAAAAAAAAAAAAAAATTAAAAAGAGCCCAGTTTTTAATTCTGTGCTATAACAGCTGCAGAGCCGAGACAGTGTTTGCCTATTTTTCATAAAGCAATAATGTATTCAGGACTCCTTACCAATGCATCAACAAAATCCAAGAGGGAGGAGGATGGTCGATCTAGACATGTATCCTATATACTGCAGTAGAAGTATATTCTCAAGTGACTTTATTTTAAATACTCATTTTCTGGATTGGGTCAGTCTCTGTCCTATAACCACCTACACAGAAAAAAAAGTTATGCCACAGGAAGAGATTTAAAACACAAAGATTTACAGTTACAAAAAATATATAAGCGGCTTCATTCATACTTTAAATCTCACTGCCACCTTCTTGTAATCTATTTCCATTTGTACAAATATTTGTGGAGGGGTTTTTTTGGGCAGATCTGTCAAGAAGACAGATTTTCAGGAGGAAACTTGTAGTTGTTACAAAACCAGAGAGTCTCATGCAATTTACTTTGCTCACAGTGCCACACTTCTGCTGTTTTCTGTTTGGTTTGTGGTTTTTAATTTATTTTAAACAAAACAGGGCTGGAGAGGAGGAAGATATTTTAATGTATTTCTGTTACCATGTACCTGGTACTGTACAGTATCCAAAACAGCGAGACTGAAATGTACAAGTCTAATAAACTTAAGGACATTTTATAACCATATCTAGAACACATTGAGTAAGTCAGTCATTTGCAACATATATATGACTGAACAGACTATGTTGTCAACTGTGGAAATTTTTAACTGTATCTTCAATGTTCATTTCCAAACTCTCTATTCAAACATGAAGCCTTAATATTATATCAGCATTACAGGTTTTTTGTTTTTTGGTTTTTTTCAGATTACCAGTGGATTTTTGGGGATGAGGAGAAAAGCGAAGGAAAAGTTATTTATTTACATTGGCTACAACATCTTGAACAAAAGACAAGGCATTTGTGGTGACCAGACACCCTGGTAGCATGCTTTGAAAGTAATCTTTGAAGAAGCTGTGTTCTGGTAAACCCTCTCAAAGCTGTGGTTGTTGCACAATGTAACCTCCTTCAGGTGCTACTGTGTAATCAATGATCAAGTCACTTAATGTACAACCTAGAACTGTCCAAAAAGAGGAATGAAGACAGGAAGACACCCTTTTCCATATTACATAAATAGAATAGAAACCATTATGGAACTAAGCACTTCATTACCTTTCAAAATAACACAAGAGAGCACCTGGTTTTGTCCTTGTTAACACTTGTGTCTGTAATTAACATTACAATTAGCATTAGAGCTGATGTTGCCTTACACAATTGAAAGTTTGTTTTTTCTACCAATTATTCTCTTGTAAGAAAAGGGCCGGGAGCTGAAAACATGTGAATAACAGTACATTTTAAAAAGTCTCTTTGGAATTATTTTAAAATTCAGTTTAAGGTGAAACTCTTAAATCTACTATTTGGAAATATTACCAGTGAATTCCATTGTAATTTTCCATTTGGGTTACTGTATCTCAGGATGGAAAAAAGTTTTAATTCTTAAAAATGGGAAGCCATTTGTAGGTTCAAAATGCTTATTTCATAAAAATTTGGGCTATACAGAAAAAGTGTGTTTACTCGCCTATTTTCTGTTTGCTGAGCCTTTCTGCCTTTAGAATTTAAGTTCTAAACATATTTGAAGCAGTTATGTTCTCCCTGATGAGCAAAAATGGTAAGCTAGTAAGAACAGATAAGGAGAAGGCTGAGGTTCTCAAGAACTTTTTTGCCTTGGTCTTCACTAGCCACCTCTCTCCTTACAGCTCCTGAGATGAACAACCACAAGATAGACACCAGGGGGACAAAGTCCCTCGCACTGTAAGTGAAGCCAAGGTTTGTGACCATCTGAGGAACCCAAACATACACAGGTCCATGGTACCTGATGAAATGCATCTCAGAGTCCTGAAGGAATTGGTTGATGTAGTTGCTAAGCCACTCTCCATGCTATTTGAAAAGTCATGGCAATCAAGTAAAGTCCCTGGTGACTGGAAGAAGGGAAACATCACACCTATTTTTAAGAAGGGTAGAAAGGAGGAACCTGGGAACTACCGACCTGTCAGCCCCACCTCTGTGCCTGGGAAGATCACGGAACAGATCCTCCTAGAAGCTCTGCTGAGGCCCATGGAGGACAGGGAGGTGATGCAAGACAGACAGCATGGCTTTACTAGGGCCAAGTCCTGCCTGACCAACCTAGTGGCCTTCTGTGGTGGAATGACATCATCAGTAGACAAGGGAAGAGCAATGGATGTCATCTATCCGGAATTCTACAAGGCCTTTGACACGGTCCACAACGGCATCCTTCCCTCTAAGTTGGAAAGATAGGGATTTGATGGGTGGACCATTTGATGGATAAGGAATTGGTTGGATTATTGCATCCAGAGGGTAGTGGTCAATGGCTCAATGTCCAGATGGAGATGGGTGACAAGTGGTGTCTTTCAGGGGTCTTGTAGTGGGATCAGTGCTGTTCAGTATCTTCATCAATGATATAGACAGTAGGATCAAGGGCACCCTCGGCAAGTCTGCAGATGACACCAAGGTGACTGGTGCAGTTGAACATGCCAGAGGGAACAGATATCATCCAGAAGGACTTGGACAAGGTGGAGAGATGGGCCCATGTGAACCTCATGAGGTTCTACAAGGCCAAGTGCAGGGTCTTGCACCTGGGGGTACTGGTCAACATGAGCCAACAATGTGTGCTCACAGCCCAGAAGGCAAATCACATCCTGGGCTGCATCAAAAGAATCATGGCCAGCAGAGCAAGGGAGGTGATTCTGCCCCTCTACTCTGGCAAGACCTCACCTGGAGTACTGTGTCCTGTCTGGAGCCCTCAACACAAGAAGGACGTGGAACTGCTGGAGCAGGACCAGAGGAGGGCCACAAAAGATGATCTGAGGGCTGGAGCACTTCTCCTGTGAGGACAGGCTGAGAGAGCTGGGGTTGTTCAGCCTGGAGGAGAGAAGGTTTTGGGAAGACCTTATTGCAGCCTCCCAGTATCTGAAGAGCGCTTACAAGAAAACTGGGGATTGACTGTTTACAAGGGCGCACAGTGATAGGACAAGTGTCAATGGCTTTAAACTAGAGCAGGGTAGATTTAGATTAGGCATTAGGAAGAAGTTCTTCACCATGAGGGTGGTGAAACACTGGAACAGGTTGCCCAGCGAGGTGGTGGAGGCCCCATCCCTGGAGATACTCAAGACCAGACTTGATGAGACTCTGAACAACCTGATCTAGTTAAAGATGTCCCTGCTCACCGCAGCAGAGTTGGATGAGATGACTTTTAAAAGTCTCTTCTAATCCAAGGCATTCTGTGATTTTGTGATTATACCCATTTATGTTAAAACTTTTGCAGTATCTCTGCATTTGCTTAAGATAACAATCTTTCAAAGACTTTTTTAAATTGAAAACTGCCTGTATTTGGGATCTGACTCTGCAGAATGTTTGCATCTAAGTGTACTCACATCAGTAGAGTGGTTTTGTACTCTGACATGGCATACAATAAACAAGTATTAAACTAAACAGCAGTGTCAGCAGACAAGATCAGGGTGTGTTAACACTGATGCCCTCTAGCCTCCCAATCTGCTGTGTCATACAATCACTTCTGTCCTAACAAAGCCTGTTGTTTTGGAGGGCAGTGTATGAACTGCAGCTTAGTCTGGACTTAAGCCAAGGGAGGTATTGTTTCAAAGCTGCATATCCTAACTGTGCCACTAACCCAGAGAGCCTAGATTTGGAGTGCTGTTTTGATAACCCAAAATCTAATCAGTCCAAACTATAGGCAAGACTATGCTGTGCAGCAGTAATGGGCTGCTATAGGAAGTTAACATCCTGTTTGAAAAATCCATCACTGAGACTGAAAGTAGAGTTGTATAAAGCTTACAGAACTACCGTGAGTAGCTTGCAGAATAGGGCAGTTCAGACAATCTGCTGATAAAGTACCATAGCTCATTTTAGACAAAGTTTCTTGTGAAAGAATAAAGGAAGCTGTAAATAATCTAATATAATTAATGGGTTTTGTTGATTTTGTAGATTTCTTCACAGACCCTACTACGTAGCAAGATGAACAGGTTAACTACCTGGCAATACATCAAATGCTACCAAATGCAGAAAGCAAATTGGCTGTTGAAAGAACCATCTTCTGATTAAGTAGAAAATTTAATTTTAACTGATAAAAACCAGAGGTGGTATGGAGGATGCAGACAGTGCATTTTTCTTAATGACTTGCTAACTTCATCTGTTTGTTAAAAAGTTCAGTAGCACTACACAGCTTCTCTTTAGTACAGTCAGATAAGAATATGAGGGGGAACCAAACAGGCTACAGGGTGACTGAATTCGATGCATTAAAGCCTCTCCCACTCTCAGACTGCACTGTTTTCAAACATGCTGCAACAGGGGAGCAGGGAAGAGAGACGGCAAAAGTGGCTGAATCAGATGAAGAATCAGCACCTCAGAGAAGCAAAGCAAAGCAGGTATAAAAGGATGTTGAAACAAAGGCAAAACTTCACAGGAACATTGCAGGCTAAGCTTTTGGGAGGGGAGAAAGAAAGGGAAAAATAACCATTGTTGATACTGATTCACTGGGAACCTTGCAGTAAAGAAGGCAAAGATGCCTTCCAACCCCCAGCATCACCTGCTTATTGTGTATAGACCTGCTCTGAGCAGGTTTAGACAACCAATATTTGAAGCACTGGCAGCTGGCTGGAGCTTCTTCTATGATATGGCTCCCACTATTAGAACCAGTAGCTGCACTGGCATTAGAAGTGTGTGTGTGAGGGAAAGCAACAGGAGAAAGCAAGCAGCCTTACAGGCACAGTTTAATCCCTGTAATTTTGCAGGCCTAGTAATGTAAAGGTCTGCAAACAAATCCTGAAGTTCTGTAAAACTGTGAGTTTGGGACATTCCCTGAAGGATCTTTGTTTTAAAAACAAGTATCTTGGCAGCCTCTGATATGCATTATCCCTGTCAGTATATTTTCTCACTAATTATAGAGAGACTATGTCTAATTTCCTCAGAATAATAACCTGAAATTTCAAAAGATAAGAGTCTGTCATAAATTGACTTAATTGCATTTTAATTAATTTCCATTTATTGCACTGGCTAAACTATTTTTTCCCATTAAATGCAGAATAAGCATATTTTTGAAGGAAAGAAATACTTTACTTCAAAGAGACCAACCCAACATATGCACACTCAACACTGCTGAGGAGTCGCACTCTTAATCCTACAGGACTAGTGAACCATCAGGAGGTGCTTCAAATTGTAGGGAGACTGAGGCCAAAGACATGGCAGCTCTCCTGTGGACGAGCTTCCCAAAGAATATTTAGTAGATTTCTGAAAATGTTCTGCACCAGAAAGATTTAAGGAATGAGCAGGCAACCACTTTCTAGCAGATTCTGCACTCTCAGATTGCATAATATTTTTCAGCTAGGACTGTATTGGCAATAGAAATGCAGCAGCTGGAAACAGAAAAATATACAACTGATCGAAATACTCATGAAGGAAAAAATTAAGTTTTGTCATATTTATTTTTAAAAGATTCATATATACTCCTACCTCACACCAAATTTCTTGGACATAATTTTATAAATTATTCATTCAGAAATATTTAAACACTTACTGCAATATAAAACATTATTAGTTCTAATTGAATTTGACTGACTAGAATTGTTCTCTTCCTACAATTGCAGGATTCTTCCATACTGTTTTCCATGAATATCCTTCAAGCTATATTTAAAAATTCCTGTTTTCTCTCCTCTGCTCCCATCACCTATAAGATTACTCCAAACCTAATCCACATAATTTTCCTGCACGCTCTCAAAAGACACACCAGATTACAAAGCCTTCTGAAAAGATTCCAGTTAGTTCTGTGGGTTTTGAATTGAGCCTGTTAGGTCTACACGTCCTTAAAAAATAATCATAAATTTAAGGTATGTCTTGATTTTGTATCTATGAAATTAAAAAAAAATATAATTGTGCAAATTTTTGTGGATCTTTACATCTCCATTTTAAGTTGGCTAAGGTGTGACTGATTCTTACCTTCTCCCATAAATGTATATATCCATCCCTCTGGTAATTTTTTAGCTCAAGCTAAAAAAAATTTTATATTACTTAAAAAAAAATCAATTAGCATGAGCTTCTTTCATCATTGCAATGGACATTATTTCAAAAAGCTGAACTAATAATTTTTAAATTGTAATTTTTGTCCTTAAAAATATCTAACTTTTTGCAGGTGAGTGTGGGAATAACAGAGACACATAGTATAGACTATGTCTTTTGAGAAATGTTGTGTTACCTGTCTTTCTCTGCATTTGAAAAAAACTGTGTAGTTTCAAAATGAGAGATTATTTGGAAGATGCCAGCTTGAAGCATCCCATGGAGGCCTGGTTGCTCTGATTTTGCTGAATCACAAGCCTCTGGGAGAACTGGCGATCTTAAAGGTGGCCCCAAAACCAAGGAACTGAGGCGTGTGATTTCCAACAAAATGAGCTAGAACTGGATAGCATCACATATAACTAGCCAAAATACCAAATGCTACAGACACACCAGTATTCATGTAGTCCTTATTTAGAAAAGAAATGCCTGTGATTTTAATGTCAGCCTTTACATTACAAAATACTTGGACTAAAGCCATGGGTTTTAAACATCACTGCAGGTGATGCATGCAGCTTCTCAAATAACTTCTCAACTGATCTATAAATTCCATTCATTACATCGACTTTCAAAAGTTAAAAGTGAAACTACACTGTCAGATATTTCATTTTGTTTAGCTAGAAAGTCAGCATACCTGTTATCCAAAATTGAACTACAGAGTTATAGGAGATACCACTAAAGTAAGTCACGTGACTAATTTAAAAAAATACTTTTTTTCCTAAAAAAATTAAATCACTGATTTTATAAGATCAAACACAGTGATAAACACCATCAGTAAATCCAGTAAATGTGTTTAGCACAATTATGTTAAACTTCATACCTATTTTTAAGATGAAAAATTTTATACAATAGGAAGAATTTTGGAATATAGCATCCTTGGATTTCTCAATCCTATATTTGAATTCCAAATCGATGGTATGTAAACATCTCTCCCTACTGGATGTGAAAACACCAAGCATTCAAAATTTTTAGCAGATGACAACTCAGCCTTCTGGGTAAAAGGGATTTTGCCACTGACTGGGTGGAAGCAGGGGCAGACTAATGCTTGTTTGGTAGTCAGAATGTGAATGAAATTAGAACCAGATAACAGTATTTCACTCCCCTGTATGAAACCTGTCCTTCCAGCACACTCTATGAGGCATTAGTATGTGATGGGAAATAACAGGTTGCCACAAAAAGCAACCAACCACACAAACAAACAAAACCAAAACAAAACAACCAAAAAACCAACCATGAAGTAGCTCAGATTCTCTGAATATTTCTCTTTCTTCAATGAGAACTGATTAAGTCAGTTAGCTAAATATGTATCCAAATGCAATAAAACATATCTTAAATTGCTAGAATTAAGTCAGTGATGATGGGAAATTCTTCAGTCTTTGAATAGGAACAGGGCATTCTATAAGCTCATATTAAATTTAGCTATGCCCCTGGAAGACTCATTTTAATGGTATTTTAATAATGAAAATAATGGGTGTGATTTTTTTTTCAAGAGTATGTTGTATACTACTAGTATATACTTCCACAGTGAAGGGGATCTAATGGATAGCTTCTCTACCCATTGCTTGGTGAGATAATAATCTTTCCTTTCAGTGTGAACAAAGTTTGATATAAATTACAAATTACACTCTTAAGTGTAGCAACCAGGGTAAATGCTGTTTTGTGAAAATGTAAGCCAACTATATAATGGTATATTCTTTATTGGCAAAGAAACAGCCTTGGCTACTTCCCTTATTCGTTCAAATTCACTAAGATGAAGCAGTTATCAAGGCATAATGGAAAAACTCAAATTCAAATATGCTGTAGCAACATGGAAGTGTTACCCACATTGTCCTGTTCATCCAAACAACTTTGTTACTACTGCTGTCCTAAAATGGAAACCCTCACTTGTATGTGATGGTGTAGGATGCATATGCTGAACGGCCACGGGATATGGTAAGATACTTGACAATGGCTTTGCTATGTAAAATTATATTTAACTACACAATGATGTGTTACTGCTGATCTAAGGGCTTAGCTGGATCTAAACAATAAATCAAGCATGTAACAAAACAACTGTCTTACCAATATGATGTGTTAACTAACAAAAGGCATATAGACCCTATAGGCAGAACACAGTGACTTCTTAAGAACGGCTAAGCCCTTTGTTATTGCTACCTGGAGGGTTTCACTTGGACTGCACAGTAAGGCACTTATAAAAGACTTGCATGCATATAGTGGCATTAATTAATGACCTTCTGCTCCTTTCCAGTTTAACAAATGAACCACTAAATCAGGAAATATAAATCAGGTGCATCAGCACAAGGTATAAATTGTTCTGCAGGCCACATGCTGTCAGTTGTCCAAATTAGTCAGCCTGTTTTTTCCACTCAGTGTAGAAACCAGGAACTGATTCCTAAACATAGGAAAGCACTGAAGCTGCCATAAAAGTTACCACAGTGTAGTCCTCAGGCAGGCACACAATATGCATTGGGCTACCTTTGCACTATGATGGGTTCATATTAGCCACAACGTTCTTGAAACATGTCTGTATTACCCACTGTATAAATTATCATTGCCACCTTTTCCAGTTCACAAACTGGGACTTCCAGAACTGCACCCTGCTACAAATTAATGCAAAGGTGGTGCAGACATCTATCTGCACTTTAAGGAGTTGGGAAGTTTGAAAACATCATTATTCCATTAGTGATTTTGCAACCAACATTTTTTAAAATTAATCTAGTTATGAAAAAAAATATTCCGTGTTCTTCATTGGTTTACCTTACTGCTCCTGACTCTATCTATCTAAAATTCTCTGTTGCACTTCAAAGAAAGGTGTTAATTACTATTGCTGTGTAACTTCTTACAGGGGCAGGTGTCTTGCGAATGTGTTCTTGCAATTTCAAATGTTCTTAAAATAGCATTCTGTGGGCAGCATGTTCCTAAGTAGGTCTAGGAAAGCCTGTTTAAGTAAAGCTCCCTACTGCGTCAAGAATATCTTTATTGAAAAGAAGAATTGTGAATTAACTGAAAACTTTTTTCCCCTGCCCTTTTCAGAAGTATGACAAGATTTTTGTGCTTAATAAGTGTTTTCCGGGTATCTGAGGATGGCTAATTTTGCCAGAATAATGTTCTAGCATAAAGTCTCTGCAGTTAATAAATTGTTTTATTTGTTGCATCCAGTAACAGAAAGAGTCACCTAATTGGAGAAAGCCTGCATAGAGGTATCATTCCCTGTCCATAGTTAGGTGGATTTTTATGGTGTTCTATTGCTTAAATGGAGCAACCATCTCTATTTAGGTCTACTTGAGTAAATCTACAGAAAATATATTGACTTAGTCCTTGTTCAGTTCTTTGGAAATTAACAGAGTTACCATTATCAGAATTATTAAATTACAAGATAAAAAATGAAGACTACAGAAGAGTAATTTTAGGCATATATATTCTATTAAAAAAACAAAACCCAACACAAAACATGAAAAAGCAATAACAACAAAAATCTAACCCAAACAAACAACAATGATTGAAATTTTCTCATTCATTTTACAATGTATTGAAGTGTGTTATACACATGTACACAGTCACAGGAAGAAATAGCTCTTTTTTTCCCTAAATCATACTAGTTAATTAAACTAGGATTTGGTGGTCCCAAGATCTCCATCAACAGATTTCTAAACATCCCTTTTGTGTTGTAGTTATGCATTTAAGAAAAAATCCTACTAACCATCAATGCTGCATCTATTTAAATTAGTATAAATATTGACATTAGACTCTAGGTTTATGGGTTTGTTGTTTGGGGTTTTTTAGTTGGTTTTTTTTTAATCCTTTTTTACAGATTTTAACTGTCAATGTATGCTTTTTGGCTTGTGCAAAGATTTAAAACGCATTCAGAGAGTAATAGTTCACTACTCATTTGCTCAATTTTAAAAACCTGACCTTACAAGTTTTACCCTCTGTAATTTTCACCTCCTGGTTATCCTGCAAATTTGTGAATACTATCTGTAAGAACAACTGCTTCTTGTATTTTACTACATGAAATAGTGGTGCAATTCCTCTGAATGTCAGGGCTCATTTTGATACCAAGTCTGCGGAAATGACTGGTGCAATATCTCAATGGATAATTATTTACTGCCAGGTATGAACGTAGTTTTTTAATTCAATGAATTCAAAGAATTTTGCATTTGTATTAACAATAGTTCCTAGCTATATGCTCATATAATATCTTTTGGAAAGTTTTCTACCTTGTACAGTCCATGCAAAAGACTGTGTTCTGGGAAATCGGTAAGCATGGTGGTACATGAAAGGGCAGAATTTTCTCTGCTTGTTGCAGAAGTTGCAGAGTATATGTGAATTGCCATTGATAGGTATAAGCTTTTCAGAAGGGATAGCCAAGGAAGGAAAGGTGGTGGGGTAGCCATGTATGTTAGGGAATGCTATGACTGCCTTCAGATTAGCGACTGTGACAACAGGGTCGAGTGCCTATGGGTAA
>NW_010196855.1:0-6754 GCF_000695765.1 Mesitornis unicolor
GATTCTGTGATTCTGTGACACCACAGGGAGCAGGACTGGAAATCATGTGCATGAGAGGACTCTGCAGCCATATGGACTAACCTCTACCCCACAACCAGAAATATGCCATGCGTTATGAGATCCTCTAGGAAAAGGGGATGCAGTCTCCTTAACATTTCTCTCAACCTAGAAAATTCCTCACAGGGAAAAATTCTCCCATCGATGTGTAATTACAAAAGGACTGGAAGTTGCCAGTGTGTTGCACAACACTGTCCTCAAGAAAAATCTGGGAAAGAGACAAGAATTTGCCAAATACTAATGCCTAAATCCTAAAGAAATGGTGAAGGAAAGGCTGGCTGGCCAGATAGAGTCCACCATTGGTTCCTTCACTGCAACGTATTGACTCCAGTTTCACCTAGCCAGGACTCTAATAGTGGCACAGACATTGAATCAACACCAGCCCATTTTATACAATAGATTATCTATCCATTAAATGAATATAATAATGCTTACCC
This sequence comes from Mesitornis unicolor, assembly GCF_000695765.1. Classification (NCBI taxonomy): domain Eukaryota; kingdom Metazoa; phylum Chordata; class Aves; order Mesitornithiformes; family Mesitornithidae; genus Mesitornis; species Mesitornis unicolor. The sequence continues at coordinate 495 of NW_010196855.1, forward strand.
GCCTCATGGACATGTTATGGCTGTTTTTATGTTGGCCAGCGTTTATGGAGATCCTCACTGTCCCAGATCAATGTTATAATCCATTTGTTAAAATGGAGCTTTCTCAGGTGTTTCCAGATATGGTTACAGGCCAGCAAATGCAAAATGAATACTACCTTAAAAATAATCATGGTCCTAATCACTAGGAAAAACTCAAGTAGTAACATCTTGACCACTTAGATGTCAATGTAATAAATATTTGCAGCACTTGGAGGAAATCTGAATTGTTCAAAACATAAAAATGTGACAAAGAAAATCAACATTTTGAAGCTGTGTTTCTTTCTGAATTTAGAAGAAAGCTAAAAAACTGCAAACTTTCTGTTGAAATATTCTTCATTTCTGCTGCATAAAAATGTTTTCCAGCAGAAAGGTCAAAAGGTTTTCACACTGTATTGCCTTTAAATTTCATTCATATATTGTAAGAAGTTATAATGAAATTGAAATGAAACATTTTGACCCTCTTGGAATTAAAGGTTCTTTTCATATCAAAGTGAAGCATTTCAGTCTTTTCACAGTGAATTTTGAACTATCTTCACATGAAAATGTTGATGAAAGTCATACATTTGTGAAAATATTTCAGTTTTGATAAATAGGTATTTTCCAGTGAACTAATCCCAGTGTACTTGCCACAAATAAATATTTTGCAAAGCAAAACAGACATTTCCAAGTTCTTCTGCTATTGTAAAAAGTATCCAGTGCCTCCAATAATTCTTCATTTCAGAGATATTTGGTTATATTCAGCAAAAGAACACAATTTGTACTAGGCAGCGAAGCAGAAAAGTAGTGAGATTTTGCAGAAATCTAACAGCAACCTCCAAACAAGAGCCACACAAAAATCATCTTGTCAAACCCCCTTACTGCAAAGCTACTTTAAAGAGGGAGCCCATCAACAGCGATTTCTAGGCGTCTTCTGCAAAATCTTCCAAATATGGCCAAATATTGACTCTGCACACACAAGACCAGGTAAAAACCAGCTCAATCTCAAGCTCCACAAGGGCTGTGCTGGAGAGATTTCAGCTCATGAATCAAAATTAGGTTTCACAGGCTTGCAGTCAGTGAATCCTGCAGCAGCTCTGCGGATGGCTGCTCTGAAAGCCAGGGGTGCTAATGAACAGAGAGCACAGTTAAGACTTCCTGCGCTGGAAGTAAATGACAGAGGTGGTTTATCTTATTGTTTCCAATGGGTGCATTTGACAGGAGTTCAGCTGGAGCAGAAAAGGAAAAGAAAAAAAGAAAAATGTTAGGTCTGGACCAAAATAATAATGACTGAGAATCGCAGCGCTTTCCTTTCAAGTATCTCCAAAGAAACTGTCATCTTAAACAGGGATACGTCGTATCAGAAATGGAGCGACGGCTATATAGGTGGCTGTAGTTAGAAATGCTAGCTGTAGGGTCGCTGGAGTATAAAAAAAACACATTGAGAGGATGTTTTCATTACACATTTGCTTTTGTCTTCCTTTGTCAAGTTAGTGTTGCATTTGCTCTGTTGTGTAGTAGCCGCGACTTTTATTGATTTGTGTTTTCTATACTGTAAACGTTCCTGGTCAGAAGCTGTCATCATTGCTTGGCATGACTACATTCTGCACAGTACTTAGCATGAAATATATCAATAAAAACGGTGAAGCCCCCAGAGGATACAGCTGTGGAGTGCTGAGCGTGTCCCTGACACATCTCACCTCAGGATCCACAAAATAAGGATTCACAAAGGAATTCAAAAAGAACATTTTGCTGTGTGTTCCTTTCTGAATGGCTCTGCTCCTCTGTGCAGCACGGACAGGCACTGCATTTGGGATAAAGGAGTCAGACCATACGTGATTATATCACCTTTTTTTGAATCTTGAACTCTAAGAATTAGACATCTTTTAGAGAGAGAGAGAGAGAAAGAAAGAAAGAAAGAGATGCAGAAATAGGGAGCTTTCTAAAATCCCAGGACCCCGGAGACTAATTTTGAAGAAAAAAGAACTGTTAGCACAAGACTGCTACTAACAGAATAGAAACCAGCAATGATCTGTTTGGGGCTTCCCTTATGAAACCTCCTTGGAGAAACTCTTCATCTTTACTACTTCCTCATGACCCAGTTCAGGATTTTCACTGTTATTCTCTGGGGGCCTTTACGCCACTGCTACTCGTCTAATTCGGGTCCTGAGTCAGCAAGATACTTCCATCTTTGCCTAGTAGCCCCACTGGCTGTACTGGGATCAATCCCATGTTTAAAAGTAATAACTTGCCAAATTGAAATAACATGCCCTACTTAAAATCACATAAACCAGCATCTACTGGGCTCAGGCCCCAAAACCATCAGGTGTCTTTACGTAACTCCTACCTAAGATCACTGATACGATCAGCCAGAACCCAGGAATCTCGTATCACTCACTTTATGCAAGAAATACATAGATTTAAGTCTATAGCTTTTCACTTTCAGGTCCTTGGGGTACAGGAGATGACAACATTTCTCTGCCAAAAAGAAGAAAAGGTCTTAACTGCTTTTAATTTAAGAGATTTCAATCCAGTTATTTGTTAGAGTGATAGAAGGGTAATGGAGCAATCCTGTTTTACCCAGAAGAATTTCCCATGACAAATGATATTGGCTCATCATCTGTGGTCATGATTGAATTCCAGTATTTTCCTTGCTCTGAAGCATGGATAGGGCTGTAAAGAGCTCTTGTTTTCCTTGGGACATTTGTTTCCAATTTTGCAAACACTGAGAATGTGGTTATTTTTGTAGTGCTGTTATGAAAGCCTGGCATTTTCTTCTTCATGTTGGAGTTAATTATAAATCATTGGAGTTGCACTGCCCACAACAAAGTTCTCAGACCCAGAAACTGAATCATTGCTGATCACTGCTCTCCCACCCCTGCGCTCTCTCTCACTGTCAGTTACTCTTTGAGGAAGGGAGGGGGCGTTATTTTAAGATGTTTTTATTGGCTTTGGAATATAAAGTGTCAGTTCCAAGGTCTTTTTTTCCCAGAGCAAGATAAACTCCTTTGGGCCATACATCATGGGGCTTTCGCATAACTCGACAGGACCTCACATTTAAATGCCTTTGCAATACCATATCTGATGACTTATGGGAGGACTGTAGTTTTTCAGGGGATGTATCATCAAAAGCCTCTTTCAGTAGCACTGGGCTTAGTCCCAGGTCTGCTTAACACTTTCAATAGCAACTTTTCTTCCTTAAAAAAAAAGGGAAGGGGGGAAGAAAAGTGTACACGCAAGCACACTCATACACACACATACACAAGTAATATCGTAACAGGCTGTGTATGGTCCTAGGTCGGGGTTTTGTGTTTGTCTGGGGTTATTGTTGTGTTGTTGGTGTTTTAAATTAACATCGTAGCTCTTTTGTGAATTTTACTGTCGGTTTAGGCTCAAGCATGTTCTTTAAAGCAGATTAAGTCTGAAAATTCAGGTCAGAGGATCACATCAAGTTCTGTTAAAGGAAATTTGTTAAAGCTCCCCTCCCACTAACCTACTTAGTGTCAGGTTTGATTTGAAAGTAGGGCACTTATAAGTGTAAAGAGTTTAATCAGGTTTCCTATTTTATTAGAAAAGATGAAAATCCAGCTTCTCTTTAAAATAAACTGCTCTATTTTTATTGGCGCCTTGGTAAAGGCATTTGTGTTCATTCCTAAGGTTGAATGCGTTTGCAGGAGCTGCTTGCTGCAGACTTGTGAAAAGGAATTGTCTCTGGAAACAACATAATCATATTTAACTTAATTGGGCCCTTGTTCAGCAAAGCACTTAAGCACAAGTATAAATCTAATCTTACTCGAGACAAGACTTATACAAGCACTTCAACCTGAAGTGCTTAATTTCCAATGGAGTCAATGGAGCATTCCAAAATCGTGACTCAGGTCCTAGAATCATTAGACTGGTATGACACGGGGGGGGAAAAGCATACCTAGATGTTATTTTTCCCTGTCACTATGATGGCTAGAAAGTTTCTTAAAAATAACACTCCTTCCTTCAACCTTAAGAGCATGATTAACTTGAAGATTTTTTTTTTTTAATTAGAGGTATGAAGCCCTATGTCAATGCATTGCAGTATAATCTCCCCTAAAAGGAAGATCTTTCTGAGACCTGAGAAATATCCATGTCATCAGAAGATGGATACAGTGGTATAAAGAGGTGTTTGTAGAAGACTTCACTGGAGGTGGGGTCAGAGACCAGAGCCATTACATGGAGGTCACTGTTTAGCACAATCCCCAGTGGTGACAGTGAAAAAAACACAACCTCTCATGTTTAGACTGATGTGGATAGTGGCTGGGAATAATTTACAAATCCTGTCACTACCTCCTTTGAAATAAAAGGGAATCAATGTTGAATGCAAATACCAGTGCAAAACGCTCTGCTATAAATGGTGCATTAAGTTCCCTTCCATTTAAATGAACGGCTTTGTGTTTGTAGAGGAACGACTGAAAAGACGTATCTATTTTGCAGTTTCAGGTACACTGGTACTAAAAAAATACCTTCTGGGAAATGAGCCTGTCAGCTTGCATACATTGTATATTAAGCAAATAATATATGCAGTGTTAAATTACTTCCTGGCATTATATGTGGAATTCTATTACTGGCCGTACAGCTGCATGCTCATTTACACCAGTGGGTATATTTGCCTTAATTCTACTATTCAGCAGGCTCAGTTATTCCTATCTAAAAAGCTCAAACTCATGACAATAAGCCTGTGGTTGTAGTAGTTATGCCTTTTCTGCACTTTTCCACAAGCCTAAGACATTTAATATTTCAGGTGACACCAATACGCCGTTTGCGTCTGGGGTAAATCTGTTTGATGCCAGTGAAGACAAAAAAGCAACGGCAAGTCCCCCTAAGCTGAGAATCTGGCCCACAGTGCCTGCTAACTTCTCTATGGAGGCTAATGGGGAAAATGCCTGTCATTTTGCGGCTTCTTTCTCTCCACAAACACATTTAAGACAAGTTTGGTCAATTATCCCCATGTCTCCTATATCCATTTAGTGTAATTCCTATTAAGTGCAGTTCCACCTACAGCACTAATGGGAGAAATACTGATCAACCACAGGTCTCTCTTTGCTATATTTAGCTAACGTAAACGCTTGTGATTCCAGTGCATTGCCAGGGGAATGAGATCGTTATAGACTATAGCATTTCCATTTGACTTCCCAGGAGGATAGACCAGCATGGGTGAAATCCAGAAACCTACTTCAACAGAAGTACAAATAATAATAGACATAAGCGACTGTAGGCTCTGCAGTCACAACATCCTGGGAGTCAGGCAGCTGAGCTGAAATAACACTAAACCAGGCATCTAGAAAGCTCAGTTCAGCTTCTGTCACTACCCTGTTGTGTGACCCTAAGCAAGCCACTTCATCACTTTGAGGCTCTCTACCCTATTTCTCTCCTCTTTGTTTTCTCTCTTTGCAGCAAGAACCACCCCCAGCCTGGAGCGTGCGTTCACTGTGTCATTAGACCTTAGTCTTGGTGCTCCTCTTAGCATCACCTTCAGCTTTGCCCAGGAGGAAGTGGTTTCCAGGTTGCTTGTCTGCTGTCCCTGCACACAGTGGCCTAGCAGACAGACTGTGGTGGTGCTGGGGTAAATGGGTGCTGTTTGCCCTCAGGGACACACACTGCCCTGTCTTGCAGGCTCCTCATGTGAGTCCAGGGAAATTGGGTCCTTTCTTACAGTGTTCTGCGTTCTTACTGTTTCTTTAGCCACTGGTGTCTGGTATTCCCTGTGGTTCTCTGGGCTGAGTTGCCTCGGGATTACTTCTCTGATGCTGGGAGGAGAGTTATGGTGGCAAACTGAGGGAGAGGTTTTGAGGAAGAATCAACATACAAACGAGTTTGCTCCTCCTTGGAATGAGCTTTGGCATGGTCAAAAGCACAGCAGAGATGGGTCACACGTAGGAACCCACCTGAAGGCTTTGTGGTGCAGAGCAATATAATCTTGCTGCACCCCACGCTCACAACACAGTCAGAAGCAAACTGATGACCCCACTGTGGTATGATATTCAACTTCATTAGGTCTTCCAAGTGGCAGGGTTCTGTCCTAAGTGCAAATAAATAAGAATACTAACTCAAACAACAGTCAGTGAAATGTGTGCTTAGGGATATTTAAAAAGCTTTGTAGAGGTCAGCAGTCAGGCACATATGCACATCCGGCTCCAAAAATGGGATTTTATTGGACAGGAAAAGGATGTAACAGATAAGCAGGCAAAATCAAGCCAGTGGGCAGAAGGGAAAGA
>NW_010196855.1:6785-9603 GCF_000695765.1 Mesitornis unicolor
CAGACCTATTAAAGGAATGCCATGAAACTGTGTTTTCAAAATTTGTCCCTGTATCCATAGAGCAGCAGAAGGCCTGGGCAGCCTGTTCACACACAGACACCAGGAACCTGCACACCCATTCTAGTGCAGAGCTCAGAGCAGGGGAACAGAGATGTGTGGCAACAAAACACACTAACCTGGGTACACTTTCTACTTCCTTCCCACACTGAGCACAGGTAGTCTGATTCTCAGGAACCATGTACATGCAGAGTCACACAACCCTAGATATAGATTCTCCTTTCCTCTTACCCTCCCACATAGCAATTATCCCTGGTACATGCTCATGCACTCCTGGACACCTCCTAAGTCACAGAGTATAGGGCTAGACCAGAAATCACCAGATGGAGAGAGATGGGTAACTTTGGACAATGTGTTGTTGCTGCTGCTTGATCTCTCTTGAGTCAGATCTTCTGCCAAGCAACTAAAGAGCAGGATCATTAACAGACAGTGTAGAGGGTGAGCAAAACAGCCATGGAGTCATAAACAGCTTGTTAGAGGAGTAAAGCAGCTAATGAAGCGCAGTTCCCTCCAGCTCTGTGCTCCACGTCCCCCAAGTCCTGCGTAGGGCCCTCTCCCTCCTGTCCCACACAGTAACTTCCACAGTTGCCTCCTCCATCCCCTGTTAGCTGGGGACAAGGCTGCACAAGCTGTGGGTGTTTCATGGCTCCATTTGTGCCCAGAGGTTGGCCACTACATGTGATGACTGGCAAGCTGGCTGCTGTCTCTGTGAATGAATAAGATGAGCTATGGCTTCATTTCTCAGTGAGGGCACTAATTGGGGTCTTTCTTCTCCACCTAGCTGCTGCTTTTCATGAAACTCTAGGAATTTAGTCTCTCCGACTTCAAATGTGCTTGAAATTGGCCACCTGGCCCCAAAACTGTTGGAGAAGGGAGGACAGACAAGCAGAGTGGCCATACAAGCACCATTTTCCCAGGAAAAGAGTCTCAGATGAGGGCTGGAAAGGATCTCAAGAGATCACCTCAACTATCTGCCTGCCCCAAGGCAGAAGTAGCTCTACCTACATCAATCTTGACATATGTTTGTCTGCCTTGTATCAGACATTGAACACTGGCTTGGGAGCGTGCCCAGGAGATGAGAAACCTGGCTATCTTCAAACTACCTGGCAAGCTCTTCCATGAGCTTGACACAGCATTTCTCAACACCTGGAAACCTGAGAACATCTGCTTTCCACACAGGGAGAGCAGAGCTCAGTTACTTCAAAACCTAGCATCCATATTTTAATCTTATGCGGCTGACTACACTGCCGTCGGCACGGTTCAGGAAGACTGGAGCATAAGCACTTCACACCCCCTGCAAATATCCCTCGGTTCCTGCCCATGTGGCTGTTCTTCCTCACACCAATCACCAGTGAACCTTAATGCTTTATTAGCAAGGGCATTCTTTATAGGGTAATGTGCCTTCTTCCCCACACTGCTGGAGTGGTCTAATGCATCTGCTCGCTCCATTTCATCCACACACTCTGGCCCCACATTGGTTTAACGCACCACAAGGCCAATTCCTGTAATGGCCATCAAAGCGTCTCTTAAGAGACTCCATCTTTTTCCTGCCAGAACAGTAGGAGATGGGAGTTACAGCCCGAGGAAAGGAGGTTTGGCTGTGCTGTCCCTGGGCTGGTGTTGGGTTTTCAGCACACTCAAGACAGACCACACATGAGGCAGAGCTCTGACCCACCAGACGGAAGTGGTATCAGGATTAATGTGAGGAGGAGCTTCAAATCCTCCTTTTCCAGATTGCTGATTTGCCTTTTACATTTTCTATTCTTTTGTGCCCTGAGTTACAGCTCAGTCCATTTCAGTCCTTGACAACTAAAAAGAGAGGAGTTCAGCCAGGACAGAGTAGTGACCTCTCTTTTCTCCGCGAGCTGCTGTGTGACTGCAGGTCCAAATGCAGTCACATGCTGGGTTAGTCAGGAATCCATTTCAATCCCAAAGTCCTCATTATATACATGGGTCACTCTGTCGTCAAAAAGTGACCTGCATAACATGAGTAACTCAGTACGTGTCAGAAATATTCCTGACCTTATTAAAAATCTCTGTGGTTGGGAAAGAGGTTTTCATTCATCAATCACCGTTTTATTCACGCACGATAACAGCCTCATTAAATCATATGAGAGTTGCAGGAGATTTTATATGCTAATTTAATGCCGATGTAACCAATTACACAAACTTCACATAATATTTTTAAATAATCAAGTGGATATTCAATTAGCATGCAGTGACCATTTATTAAAATCTCAATTAATTCCTTGTTTAAGACTTGTGCAGTGATCAAACTGTGCAAATCCTAAATAAAGCCACCAGGAGAAGCCATGGCCCCAGGACGGCAGCACTGCCCAACGCATTAGCAGCAGAGGTGGCACCGTTCTGCAGGAGCTCTCTGACACTGCCTCCTCCCCTACACAATGAGCACTCGGCATGTCCCCCGGCACTGAATGTCACTGCCCCATTTGATGGAGAATCAAGCAGCAGCCTCAAAGAGTACAAAAGCTTTGGCTCCAATTCCACTTCAGCTGTCTCAGATCAGACTCGCAGGGCCTGACACGCAGCCGAAAGCAGTTTAGTAACTTGCCAACCATCAGCACCGCCACAGTAATCAACTCTATTGGCATCCATGATGAAGTAAGATGTGTCTCACAAGCTGCTGATGGGCAGTAACTTGTTATCGCAGCTGATCGGTCGCTTGACCAGGCACTTTGAAGTGTGTCTCTGAGAAGTCCTCCAGCACTGGGCTGGAACTTCCTGGAGCCATTTAAGGCAT